>NW_016159780.1:0-6859 GCF_001687245.7 Rhagoletis zephyria | reverse complement strand
TTTCTCAACTTAGCGTATACGCTTTCATCGGAGGTTATGTATGAACGACCTGTGATCCTGTAAAATAGGAGGTAGCTGCGGGCTCACCATCTGCCATGATAATATCATATTAAGACTATTGCGTCAAGAATCGCCCGCGCATAAGAAATCGAATACGTTATTGATGGTTTAGGATTTAAAATTAGCGTTGAAAACGAGTGGAACCGAGAAATAAAAGCACGTCTATTCCGAGTTATTTATCCAAAAGAAGAGAGAGAGAGAGATATACTTTATTTCAGGGGCCAAAAAGTTATCTCGAATTTACACATTGAAAACCTTGCCCAAATTCTAAAATTTAACGAAAACCTTGTTTAATAAAAGTCATTAGATGAAAAATATTTTTATTTCGCCGATAAGAGTTATACGCCAAGGTTTATTTTCTACGTTGTTTGATAACAGTTATTGCCAAACGTTTATTTTTTACGTTTCTTGGTAACAGTTATTATCCAGCGTTTATTTTGAACGTTGTAAGATAAGAATATTGACAAAAACGGAGTTGGAGAATAAGATAAAGATGATGAAAGTAGGAGAGGAGGAGTGAAATAACTGTTATCAGACAACGTAAAAATAAACCTTGGGTAATAACTGTTATCAAGCAACCTAAAAAATAAACGTTGGGAAATAACTCTCATTATCTTATCTTATTTCTCCTGCATAACAGTTATCAGGCAACCTAAAAAGTAAACGATGGGTTAAACTCATATCGTCGAAATAAAAAAATTTTCTCATCTAATAACTGTTATGGAACAACGTTTTTCCGAAAAAAACTTATAACTGTTATGTCCCTGCTTTGTTTAACAAACATAAAGTTAGCTGCAGTTTTTTACATCTACTGTGAAAAACATACAAACTTCATTTAGTGACTTTTAAAACGTTCACCACATTACGTCTCGTTCACAATTACAACAGTTATACCGGCTTAAGCTCGGCTTCTCTGCCGATAGAGTTATTCCGTCTTAGCCAGAAAATGAAGACACTGCAAAATATTTGTCCGGCGTTCTCCATGTTTATCTTGCAGATATTTGACCCTGATTTGATGGAAACTATTACAGGTAGTTTTCTATGGCTCTTTGGAATCTTTCACTTTATCAAAAGAAGCAAGTGCTTACAATAAATTAATGCAAAGGTTTGCACTTTAAAAAATTTACAAACTGTGCTTGGGCTTGTCTCCTATAAAAAAGAAGATGGTCTCTTCAAATATATCTACATACTTGAACTATCTATGTGCATCCATGTGCAATTTTCAACAAGACACCTTTTTTGGAAAGTGCTTACTGGTAATGGATACTCCAGTATATTTTGTGCGATGTCCGAATTGCAGCTTGCTGCTTCTCAGTAGCATAGCCTATCGCAATGCTTCTTAATGGTGATTCGGAAGCTTCCTTCAATCCAGGGTTTTAAGCTGACCATGCCCATTGGACGACTCTTTTAGTCACGGTTGTCTATGGTGCCGTATTACGGGTCGCTTCACGGACCAACGCTGACCTGAAGGGGGAATTTTACATAAAAGAAGCTCCCCAAGGTGGGAGTATTCAAGTACTGCTCTTGATGCTCTGCCATCACTTTCCATCTTTATACGTAGGGAGGACTTGAAGGCCGCCTTTCAGAATTGGATGTTGGCCTGATACTGAGTGAGCTGAGGTGAAAATTGCAGGATCTACACACTAGTGTCTTTTCAATGCCCATCATAGTCTTTGCTGAGGGGATTACACAAGGTTTAGCTCCCTGAAGCTGAATGCTGGCTTAATTCCAACACTGACGTACCTTTACTGATGGCTGAATAATTAACATTGGGTCAGGATCGGTAGTCTATATGTATCACCGTTAATGGGTATGAGCTTCACTTTTCTCTTGGATAGCCGAATATTTGCAATAGTGAAAAGGATTGACTACGTGGTGGAAAATAGTAGTGACAGCCAGATGTACTCAAGGCATTGGTAATCCCTCAAATTACATCCATACAGGTTCGGCAAGTATCGAGTAAAATACGTTGAGAAATATAACGGTCAAGTCCTGCTCTGGGTACCAGGTAGTCAGAAGCACCTGGTAATGAGGCATCTGGCCATTTGGTCAGAGTGGACTCAGACCAGGGATTTATCGGTCCGCAAACAGTCATAGCACTCCCAGGTGGCAATTGTCAAAATATACAGAAAAAAAAAATAGTCTAGTTATGACCCAAAACAACTACTTTGGGAGTGAAAAAAAAAAGAGATTCATGAATATACAATAAAAAACGTTTGATTAAGTACACTTTAATATATTACACATGTTTACTTAGCAGCCTTAGATTTGCCAGTAACACTGGTTTACAGCAAAAATGTTCTGTGGATGCCACTATCCAATTCCTATGTAGAATTGCTCGGTGATTCTGAAAATCGAGTTAAAGCTAATGAATAAACCGTGTAAACATTACTTTCCGATAGGTCTTATAGTTTCTGAAAAACTTAATTCATCATTCCAGCTTTTTTTATTTTTTAATGAAAAAATTAAAAACAAATCAAGCTTTAACAGAAGAAAAATTTCAAAATAACAGGTTCTGTGCCAAATTTTTTCACTTGTACTAAAGCTGTTCTGTTGCAAAAAAAAAATCAAGTTACTGATGAAGAAAATCGTTGGAAACATTCGAAATAATGAGTGGTCAAAAAAAATGCTCAAGATTATTTGTATGAAAATTGAGCACGAAAGAATGTTACTCATACGCCGCGTACACTGGGGCGCTTTTCTGCTCATATTTCGTAAAATAAATCTTTGCGCATTTTCACTTGACCCCTCATTAATTTTTAAATTTTTTTTTCTGTTAAAGATTGATTTTTTTACATTAAAAAATAAAAAAAACTGGAATGATTAATTAATTTTGCAAAAACTGTAAGCCCTATCGGAAAGTGTGGTATATACGGTTTATGGAGAATTTCATTGGCTTTCATTTGCCGTACCAATTTTTGCTTTAAGCCGAATAACGGTAAATTGTAAATATCTCGGAAACGTGTCCATAAAAAAAAAATTAACCCAAATTTCGGAATTAACGATTAATTCTACATAGATATTGGATAGTGGCGTCTGGAGAACAAAAACCAAATTAAAATTTGTAATCCAGTGTAATTAGTGTTAAATTTTTTGAGTATTAATTAAAGGCAAAGATAAATACATAAATATTTCAAACTTTCGAACATAAATTTAAATGCATTTTTCATGTTATTAAAAGTAAAAGTTTGAGGTACAAAAAATACTATATTTATCTTTATAATAATATTGAATATGCAAAAGAAAACATTTTAGTTAAAAATAAAATGAATACTTTAGTTAATTTTTGAGTGAACTAGAAACAAAAATAAAAGTTTTCATTAGAAATAAATTAAATAACTTTAACATTTCAGTCTATTATTTTAAAAATTTTATAAAAGTAATAATTAATGTTTAAAATTTGGGATTTGGATAAGAATAAAATAAATAAATAATTCAAGCATTTATTAAATATGTATTCTTAATTTTTGTCTGTAGTTTGGCTTCTTGATTCATAATAGAAATTAATCAAGTAATCATATTAATGTAATGTGTAATTAAAAAATGTCAAAAATAGTAAAAAAATCATGTAATTAAAATTAATGATTTAATTAACATTATTTTTAAGTAATTATTTATTAATCATTAAAAGGGTGGTAATATTTAGCCATTAGCGGTATTTAGCCATTAAATTATTCCAAAAAAAAACATGCTTTAGTTAATAATCATTATGAATATTAATCATTATTTAACAGGTCTGGTATAATTGAATACGTACTCGCTTTAATGGTTTACAATATAATCAAATAAACGTTATAGTATTTTGTGTACTTTATTCTATTAAACTGTCAAAGTCAAATAAAACAGAGCATGAATAAATCGTACTGTACTTGGTACAAATCTGGTCATTTTCGAAATAGTTCGGTTTCAGTCAGGAAATTCTAGTTGTAAACTAGTATTTTTCCTGACCAGTTTGGGGTTTCACTGCAGGGTCGTTATCCCTAAGTGCCACACATTTACCCCTCCCTCTATACGCCAGTAATATGTATAATAATCACATCGAATTGCTGTCGTGGATTATAAATAGCTGTTGCCGCATCCTGATAAGTGCCCGCTTACTTGCTGTGTTTATAAATAAAATCGCATAATCTTAAGAGTAGGCAAATACTCACCCCTTTTGCCTGCGTGGAAACTGTCAAACGGTGAGATACGCTCAATTTGCGCCACCAACTTAGAACGCGGTAATATTAATCGATCAGAGTTTATGTGCTCGACGGCCTGGCGAAACGCTAGCTCCTGGGTATCGTCACTCGGGTGAAAAAGGCCACCTGCAGAGCAAACGCATACAGATATGCAGAGTTGAGCGGTGAACAGGATAATGTGGTATAATGGGCTAAAATATGCATATATATGTGCGTGGTTGTGATTGTAGCATGAAACATCAAAATAAAAATAAAACAAAAAAGAAAAAAGAAACAAGAAAAAATGAGAAACGTGAAATGTAAACAAAATCGTTAAATGTGTGGTTTTAATTTCCTTCCATGAAGCTAATATGTATGAGTGCGAGGAAAATCGTAATATCCGTACATCTGCAGACACAAGCACACACATACAGGTGCATAGTCATGCACGTTCAATGTCTTGCGCATATCCAAGTCCATTCACTTATACGCACAGATACTATGCTCATCAACGCAGATTAAAGTAATAAGTTAATGCAATCAGAAAATCAATAAATATAAGAGGAAGGTTGAAAATAAAACAAAGTGCTTGGCCATCTTGGCGTTGTCTGTGACTGCGTAGGATAAGCGCGCTTGATGGCCAAGTGACTATTTTTAATTTTTTCTTTACCAATTTTAATGACGTCGGGCAGTGCCAGCGTGTGTTGAAATTGCAGGCTCATTGTGACGGCGAGACAAAGGATCAGGCGGAGTAAGCGCCAACGCCAATGCGCTGACACTAACGGCTGCATCTTTCTACACCAGCAGCAATACTCGCCAAGCCTTGCACTACTCCAAGTTCACTTTGAAATTATCTGTTTAACTTTTAAAGAAGTTTTTCTTTCAACTTTTGGTAATTAATTCGATTTGACCAATCTCTTTTTGTTGATTTTCAGCTTTTTTCTTGCCTATTTATTTTCACACATAAACACACGCGCGCGCCTTTTCGTTTTCTTCATAAAGGTTTTTTATACGCTGACAGCTGGAATGATACTGAACGCATTGTGATGCATGGAAAAGCACCAAGCGTGCATTGAATGGATGCTGTATTGTCGTTGTTTGGTTGTAGTGGGCAGGAAGGGTGGCGAGAAAGGCAAGGCAACGCATGACAGTTTCAGCGGTTGCGCAGTGGATGCTGTGCTGTAATGGGTGCGGAGCAAGACTAAGTGTACCTAACGGTTGTTGTGCTTTTGCGTTGTTAGCCCAGAAAGGAAGTTGGTAGTGACTTTAATAAGGGATGTTGTCACTGCTTTATCGGCTTCTATAAAACGGCTGCCAATGCTACGCAGGGACACACTTAACCCACGAGTTGAAGTGAAGTCCCGTTTGTTATACCATGAGCTTTGTCACTTTGCTGAATCATTTTTAATCCTTGACGAAACTCCTCAGGCATCTGAGGTTTATAACTCCCAATCCGTCAAGGCTAATAATAAGGGAAACTCCAGAGAGCGCAATCTGCTCTACAGAGAGGATGGAGAACTGTCTCTTCCTTCTCATAGTTTTGCAACTTCTGCATCATCTATGGTAAGGGACTCCGAGCCGTTCTGCGTATTTTCCTATAGGGGATGGCTCGTTGGAGCACAGATAGAGTGACATACATCCTCCCCTCCCAAGATTGCCTAAAAATTCGACAGATCGTAGTTTGCATCTATCTCTCGTTTCCGTGAGTATATATAAATTCTCCTAAAATCCTAGGTTTTCTTAAAAAAAAGCGTGTAATTAGTGGAGGGCATACCAATTAGTGACGCACAGAACCAAGGAGCCGGAACAGGAGAACCGGGTCCGACCCGACTCCAAAAGAACAGAACGGTTCCGGCGGTATCAAAACTCGGTTCCAATTTTGTTCGGTTCGAGCGACTATAGAATATATAGCCCGATCACTTCAGACCAAAATCGACGTAAGATTAAAAAAAAATCCGGGAAGAAATTTTTTGACGCAGTTAGGTGTCTCCTGTTTAGGTGAACACAAAATGAAAATTTTTCGCCCAATTGCGATATGGGAAGTGTCCGCCATCTTGGATTTTATGTTTTTTAAATTTGCGCGCGAATTTTTGCATTTCTCGCGAAAAAAAGGTTAATAAATTTGTTGAGAATTCGATTCTCTACAATTTTCATGGCCTATCGATTTTTTAAACAATTATTTATTGCTAATAATATGCAAAAAATGCCCAAAATTAGGCAAGTGGCGCGGTCTTTTCGAATTTTCAGCAATTTCTATTTGAAATATGTGCATTTTTTGCATATTATTAGCAATAAATAGTTGTTTAAAAAAATTAAAGGCACATGAAAATTGTAGGGAATCGAATTCTCTACAAGTTTTGTTCTCAACTTTTTTCATGAAAAATGCAAAATTAGCGCGCAAATCGTAAAAAACACAAAATCCAAGATGGCGGACATTTCCCATATCGCAATTGGGGGAAAAATTTTATTTTCGTGTTCACCTAAACAGGAGACCCCAAACTGCGTCAAAAATTTCAGCCTGGAATTTTTTCGTTGAAAAAATCGAATGCAAAATTCGCGCGCATATCGTAAAAAACACAAAATCCAAAACGGCGGACATTTACCATATCGCAATTGGGGGAAAAATTTTCATTTTGTGT
>NW_016159779.1:67090-77105 GCF_001687245.7 Rhagoletis zephyria | reverse complement strand
TCCCTCATCGCTATTTATTTTGAAAAAATTTTTGGAAATGCAATTTACCTAATGGCGATCCTGCATAAATAGAAGCAATTGAGCAATTCGGGGGTTGAAAGTAAAAAAATTTATGTAAATTCCATGCGTGGGAATTATAAATTTCCCTTGAAGATTTCCATTTTATCTATAGTGATCTCATTTTATGTTCATTAATATGAACTGACCTATATCGTGTATTAATGTTTTATCATCATTGTCTTTATCTTTGACAAAATTACACGGTCACCCGGTATTTATTTTATTTTTTTAAATAACTTTAGTTATTTCTTTTTATAAAATTGTAGCTCATTATCAAACAAAAACTTTGCAAATAAATCGAAACTTGAAATAATGAAAAAAATCAACAAAGTTTCATCAAATTTTCACAGTTTTAGTTCAGAATTTGTAGACATGTTTTGGGTTAACATTTTTGTAGCCCATTCATTCTAGTATAATAAGTTGCAAGTTTGAAGTTTTCTGTTTGCGGTGTTGCGCACTTTCTTCCATATAATGAACGTTCGCATTTTATGTTATGTGGATGACTGCGCATGTAGCGTTGTTGTTTTTTATCTCAATATTTTAAATTAAGCTTTATTTTATAGTTTTTCTTAGACAATGATAAGTGATGTACACAAATTTCAGTATCGAAAAAAAGTGCAACACCTTCAACGAAAAAAGTTCTCAAAAATCTACGCGAATTGAATGTACTATCTCGATCATTCAAACATCTCGGACTCGCCCATCACTAAAAATGATTATTTAAATCTAAAGTATATATTAAATGATATTTAGTATTTGCTTTAGAGATGAAATTTCGACAAATTTGTTTAAACAAAAATGTTAAGTGCATATGCAGAATGTGGAAGCGAGATTCTTCTGCTTGCGTTTCTATGTTTATATCATTTATCAGTTTGAGCACATACGATTAAATGTAAAAAAAATATTTTTAATTGCGGATCTGAAAGAAATATTTATTAGTTGCATTGAGTTACGCAAAAGTTGTGCCGAAAATCAATCGATTGTGCTGAAGGTGCCGGCTGCTTCCAAAAGGGCCGAAAATGGCACAATGCACACTCATTTTCCATCACTGTCACACATACAACTTCACTATTCGGTTGACTTCGTTTTCCCCTTCCGATAACTTTTTGCTTCCGCGCTTTCCCAGCACCCCTGTTCAAAGCTTTGCACGCGCAGTCGGCCGCGACACATATGTATGTGCTGGTTTGGGCATCCCTAGTTTAAAGAATAAAGGGAATGCCGCATTATACTAAAGCCGGCTTTTCGACATAAGCTACTTTTCCATACGAACACAGAGATATGTATGTTCATGAATAACCAAAAGAAAATAGGGCTTTTTGAATTATTTATTGTAAGTTTTATAAATATTGCTTGTATACAATGAAAGAAAAGGTGTAGTTATTATGCATATTATGTTTTGGCAGAATTTGTCAGTTGATAGTTGAAAAGAAAATGGGTTAGTTTTAAAGGCACATAGTTATATCAACTTTTTTTTTTTTTTGAAACAAGGATGGGTGTTTAGAGGAGATCCTTTTATTTTTGAATGCGCTATGATGTGGTATGTTTTGAGAAAAATATTTATTCATTCATATGTTAAAAATGCTTTTCCTATCCAAAAGTATTTAATAGTAAAAAATGCCAAACTGAGGACAATGCTCCAACCGGATAATAAATTACCAAATGAACCACCTATTAAAACGGCGGAAATGATCAGCTGTTTCAAAGACTGCAAATTTTCTGTATATTTTGATTCTTTGATAGCGAATGCTCAGAATTTTTTCTGATGGATAATTTTGTCTGGAGAATAGGAGAACACTCCAGACCCGTTCAATATCAAAAAATATTTACGAATAGTTACCAGTACTTTCAAGTTTTTTCTGGAAATGCATTCATTAACCCACAAAATTTGCAAGAGGGCAAATTCGAGAGCTTAACACCCCGACAGAGTTACAGATTGTTGTAAGTAAAAATCAGGAATTTGCAGGTGTTAAAAAATCAGTCTTGTGTCAATTTAAAATGTAAACAAAGTATTTAGAGGAACATTTAATGAAAACATGCTCAAAACAAAACTAGTGAAATGAAAATATGGATATATAATTTTAATCTAGGATAGATTTTTTGATTTTTATGACTATGGGAAATATTACCAACCAATAGGAAAATTACGCGGCAAACCTTAAACATCAGAAAGTCAAAATGGCGTAAGCTGCACGTTTTTGCTAGTTTTGCGTTCAATAACTCTATGATAATTTTCACTACCTTCCATTTCACTCTCTATGTTTCTTTCACGCTCCCGCTGTAAGTACTTACTGTAAATGTTAATGAATATGCCTATTATCAAAGCAGCTTTTTGTTGATTTTAGTAAAAATTTAATTTTTAATATACACCGCGTATTTAGAGCTAGAAAAAGATTACTATATTTTTATCCACAAAAACGCTGGTTTCCAAGTATACACAGTGTGGTGCAGAGCCATATTTTGACAAAATTGTATCAAAAATGTCAATGTAGTACCAATGTACCAAAAAAGTACAACACACATGTAAGCCGGGGTGTATCAATTGTGAGTAAATTAGCGTCCTTAAATTTCGAAATATTGAAGTTTCAAGCATTTCTGAAATTTACCGTTATATAAACAGCGGCCTCAATTTCAGTCCGATTTCAATAATACGCCAATACAATAGTCATACCGGCAAATTGGTAGAACGGTTACCGAGATACATATATGTGATTATAAGTGGGCGGTGCCACGCCCATTTTCAAAATTTTATCATAAGCGTATTTCTTGGTAAAGAATTGTTGCAAGCATCAATTTTGAATAAATTAGTTTTAATATTTACTGATTTATCTAAGATTTCGTATTTCTCCAAATTACCGTTATATGAGATGTGGGCGTGGTTATTGTCCGATTTTAAAAATTTTCAGCCATATCGTATGCTGTAGCAAGGCTAACAACTGGTGTAGCGGTTACCAAGATACACACATTTAACCATAAGTGAGCGTGGCTACGCCCATTTTCCAAAAATGTATAATATTCTTATTTTTCGTCTAAAAATTATTATAAATATCTATTTTCAGTGAATAATCTTCAGTAGTTACTAAAATATCGCAGTTTTCCCTTATGTGGGAGGTGGGCGTGGTTATTGTCCGATTTTTCCCATTTTCAATACCATCCGTCCTACGCCCGAAAGAAGTGCAGGCACAAATTTTCGTTAAGATATCTCAATTTTTACTCTAGTTATCGTGTGCACAGACGGACAGACAGTCACCGCTTGATCGATTTCTCTTTTCATTCTGATCATTTATTTATGTATACATTTGTCTATATGCTTTTGCCTGTTACAAACAACCGTTATGTGAACAAAGTTATGATACCCTTGTGCACAAGTGCGCTCGCGTATAAAAAGGGAACATTTCTTAGGAAAGAAAATGTTATAACAGTTTTTTTAGATATCTGCATAATCTCACCTATTTTTTGATAAACCTTACAATTTTGCTGAAAAAAAGCAAAAATTAATCTGTGACCTTTGACCTTGATTAAATTTTTTTGTAGTCGTGACATTTCATTTATAGTGGTATTTGCAACGTTCGCCCCAATTTACAGCTTTATGCGAATTATTGTAACCTTGAATGGCTAAGTTGACCGGGCCCTATATTTTTTATTTTTTTTTGTTATAGTATGGACTATATTTTTATAAAAAATTGCAGAAAAAATTAAATAAAATATATTGCATATCGACATTGTGAAAAATTTTATTTGTGAAAAAATATTTTTAATCCAGTGAAATTAATTTATGAATAAAACTTTTTTGTTTCTTTATTCGAAAATAATAAATGGAAAAAAACATTTCTCTTTATTACTGCAAAAAAATATTTTTGGTACTCTCGAAACCGTTTTGGTACGTTTTTTGGTAGGGGAAAAATATGTGAGTAGCAACACCGCATACAAGAACCAATCTGAAAAAAACGGATGGTATATCGGAAGGCAGCTTCCTAAATATACCCCAAAAATATCCGTATATAATTTTGTCCACCTAGCATGTTCAGCTGCAGAACTTCTGGATCCTCCACAATTGAGGATTTGGGATGCGTATATCCGCAACAATACTAATACATACATATAAATTCCAGGCCGTAAATCTACTTGAATTGCCTAAATTATTTCCACAATTCTTATCCAATCTAATTAAAGTCATTGAAACTTTTGCAATGAACTATACTCAAATTTAACAAAAATGGTTTCTTTTTTAGGTTTATCCAGTGAAAACTCCCAACAAGGTAAATATAATAATAGACGTACATATGTAGATTATTTTAAAGGTCTATAACCCCCTATTCTAGCGAAGTCACAAAACTCAGCGCATCACTATTGTGATTATTACTGCGTCTGAAAATATGTCACAAAAGTTGCAGCATTGCTCACAAATTTTAAAATATTTCGCTGCGACATATTTGTCGTAGCACAATACTTTGAGGCGCAGTACAAATCACAATAGTGTTGAGCTGAGTTTTGTGACTTTGTAAGAAAGGGGGGGGACGGGGAAAATTTTCTTTCCAGTTAGAAAGTAGTCAAGCAATTAATATATTAGTAAATCAAGTACGAAAATAACGGGTTTTTTATTATTGCCACTTGTATCATTTTATTTATCATTTCAGAGTCTTGCTTGTCCAGACTTAGAATATGCAAAAAAATGCGACAACAACCTCTTCGTTAGATATCATACCAAATAACATAGAATAAGAAACACTAGTCTATATACATATCTACCTCGCTGGAAGTAGTTGAATATTTTACAACCGCGGTATTATTAATTAGACAGCTGCAAGAATGTAGTGGTTGGTTTAACCCTTTCGCTACATCTTTTTATTGCGCCGTGCAAAAAATCTAATTTTTTGAGAAACTCTCTATTTTGGTCCCCAAAACAGTTGTCGGTGACAGATTTTTCGAAATTCGATGCCTAAGTGTGATTTTTTGAATGTTGCCATATGGCAACAAATTTCTTGTATGGTATAGAAAAACACTGACGATTAGGCTTTTATGTGTATATGTTTTCATTTATTTCAAAATGTATTTACATTAAAATTCAAACTTTAATATTACTTCTANAGACAGTCGTTTGTGCTCCACACTGTTTGCTCATTCAACCCTTAAGGGCTAACTATAATATGAATAAGCAAGCGTATGCAAACGTGCGAATACACATAAATCCTATTCTGAAACTATAATGTGCTTAACATCAAGTTTCGTCAAGTTTCGCCAAACGTCATTTGCTTAAGGAAGGAGCGATACTGATCGCACCTTCCGTACGGAATCAGCTGTTTGTCCTCGTACGTATGTATGTACATATGTAACACGTGCAGTGTTGCCGCATTGGTATTGTTTTTACCGAAATTGGTATTTTTTTCTTTATTTATCATATTTGGTAACTTATTTTTCAACTTGGTAACTTTTTCGATTCAGTCTTACATGTAACACAGGTCAAAAGAAGTTCTGGTTCCACATTAGGAAGTGGGCCGCAAGCGTTTCCTTTTACAGAAACACCAGGTTATCCTGGAAGTTTCGCAAGGCGAACAGTTCTTCGGCATTTCTAGGTTACTATAATTGGGCACGTTCAGAAGGCGCAACAGCTCAGTAACTGTTGCGATTGCACCTTCTGAACGCGTTGCTCTGTTCTTCTGATCAACTGAACAGTTGCGTGTTAGATGATCGTAATATTTTTATGATCATTTGAGACAACATGTTGTGTGTTTTGAATTTGACAGCTAATGTATCAAGCCGTTCAGAAGGCGCATTATGATCACTGATTTTTTAGCAACGGTTGCGCTCAACTTCTGCGCCTTCTGAACCTACCCATTGTGTGATCTACAACAAACTGCTTGATAGTGGCTATTGTTATATCTAATTAAATGTGGTAACACTGAACTCATGTAAGCAAAATATAGCCACCTAAAAGTCTACACTACGTTGCTTATGCATTTGACAGACTTTTCGTTCATTTTCTGACAGTCAGTTACGGCAGCTTATTCATTTTATAGTTAGCCCTTTAGCCTTTTAGCAAGCAAGATGAATGAATGAGTGTGCAGAGAATAGTGTGTACTGTTTTCTTGGTACAAAAACAAAGAGACACATGTTGTACAAAGGATACAAGACAGTTGTTCTGCCGCCAATGAGTGTGCGAATATCTGACGAAACACAGTGAATATTCGAATATCTGCAATAGAATATAATATTCAAATATCTGCAATAGTCGCAAAGCGAAACATTTGCCTTTTGATAAACGGAAGCAAAAGAATTAGAAAAAATACCATGTAAATTGTAAGCTTTAGAGCCATTTTCTGAAGTAACCTTTAACTTTAAAGCTCACTTTATATTTAAAGGTTGGATTAAAAATAAAGCAATGTCTAAAGTTAAGCATTTCTATTATCGGTTCTTGACGTATGTAGTATGTTTCTTGCTTGTAAACAGTGGCGTAGCCAGGGGGGGGAAAGGATATGGGGGGATAGATCCCCTCACACAATACTATTTTATCCTTCTGATTTAAAATTTTTTTTTATTTCAGACGGATGACAAATTATCTTTTAATGAATATATGAGTAGTCCACTTGCAAACAGCGTTATGTGATTTTATAAATGTAAACCATAAATTAAAAAAAAAAAAACGTCTACGACAACAAGTAACATCCGAACTGTATCTTTTTTTATTACCTGAAAATTTGGATAAATAAAAGCCTAATACCATTAAAAAATAAATTGCTGTATGGTAGATTTACAAATTTTATATTTAAAAATTTAATATTGCAAGTTTTGAAACAGTAACTTTTACATAGCTAGCTTTTTTTAGCTTTTCGCGTTCTCTCCTCTAGGAAGATTGGTTTGCTTCTTTTTTGCGACCTCTTCCACTAGGCACCGAAACTACCACGTTTTCTTGCAGTTTTCTAAGTTCATACGAAGAGGAGACATTTGAATGTGTATAAATAAGTATTATAGCGACTTTTGCAAGAGTAGTTAACATTTCATGCTATTTTTTCAGAATATAGACAAATTTTTCACTCTGCTGTTAGTGGACATGAAACCCACCAAAAACTAAAAATCTAAAAAAATTTACATAGCGCACTTTGTGTAGTAATTTAATTTTTTAAATTTAAATAAAGCATGAATTCCCCATGGAATAACCGAGTAGACAAAAAATATATAACGGTAGAAATGGCACATACATACATATATGAAAGAATGCCCACAGGCGACGCATTATAGGCAAAACACGATTTTTTTTCAAAATCGTAGATATTCGCTTAGAAAAGAGATAATGGAATGCAGAATTTAACCCTTTAATGCAGAGTCTGTCATATGTATATGAAACGCTTTTTAACCCTTTCAAGGCAGAGGAAAAAGGTTCTCAATATGCTTTTGAACGTGCTTTTTCTCATGTTGACGTAGATATTAATCGTAGAAAATTTTTCCATAGTAAAATAATAATAAAAAATAAATAAATAAAAAAATAAAATAAAAAAATAAAAATATTAAAAATATTAAAAATAAAAATAAAAATAAATAAAAAGTACGTTGAAAACATATTGAGAACCACTTTGCCTCTGCCTTGAAAGGGTTAAAAAGCGTTTCATATATGACAGACTCTGCATTAAAGGGTNTTTTTTTTTTTTTTTTTTTATGTATGTTACCGCATAACTTTGGACCACGATTGGGACCGATTTCGATAATTCTTTTTGCATCGGAAAGGTAGTGTCTCAGAGGTGGTCCCATACTAATCTGGTTAAGATGCGATCAGCGGATCATGAGATATATATATATATATATTTTTTTTATATGAGAGTTGAAGTCGGGTTTTTTTTGCTAAAAATTACTTGTGTTATATAAATTTTTTTGTGAAAGCTGATAGTTTAGGAGTTATTAGAGTTTAAAGGAATCTTTCATTTTTCCAATCTGGCCACTCGGGTACAGCATCCAATGTCCCAAGAATCGAGTCTTAAGATAAAACAAGTAATTTTTAGCAAAAAAAAAACCGACTTCAACTCCCATATAAAAAAAAATATATATATATACATCTCATGATCTGCTGATCGGATCTTAACCAGATTAGTATGGGACCACCTCTGAGACACTACCTTTCCGATGCAGAAAGAATTATCGAAATCGGTTGACGTGGTCCAAAGTTATGCGGTAACTTACATAAAAAAAAAGTATATTCCGACGAACTGATAACCTCCTCCTTTTTTGGAAGTCGGTTAATAAAGAGAAATCTTTCAGAAACAGTGCTAATGGTGTATTAAATATAGTGTTTTCTAGTGGAATGAATGCCAAAATCCAAAATTAAAAAAAGTGACATTTTGAACGGTATTTTGAGGGTTAAGTTATTGTTGTTGTAACTTCTCTATAGTGATAGTTATATGATCATTTATCTTCACGATAAAAAAAGTTTCATTCCATTATCTCTTTTCTAAGCGAAGATCTACGATTTTCAAAAAAAAACTCGTGTTTTGCCTATAGTGCGACGCCTCTAGCCATTGTGTGTCACAACTTTAAGTTATCGATGCACATTTTTTTCATTCTTACATTTATGTATATCAGTGTAAGTAAGAACCGCAACATTTTTAAATAACTAGAATTTAATTCATTCCTACATGCACACTTAGGCTGCGTTTCTTTATACATTCCGGATAATCCCATTTCACAGCCGGAATAAACAGAATGCGTTTGAAATATACGTTAACATATCATCAGGAACGTTCTAAAGAATAAGTAAACAAAAAAGTTTATTCCAAACGTTCAGAATGAATAAAGAAATACAGCCTTAATGAAATGACAGACTTCAGATTAAAAACATGTGTGCGTATGTACATATCGCTTATTTACTTTAATACTGTCATAACCCAAAAAAACCCGAGAAAAAAGGTTTTAAGGTTTTGGATTTATATACACTCCCATGTATATGTAAATTTTCAGGCCCGGCCCGGCACGAGTGCAAAATCAACTTTCAAAAACACGCACAAGCCCGCACGTTAAGAATTTTAAGGGGTCCGGCCCGGCCCGGCCCGGCACGACCCGGCACGACGGGACACGCCCCAGCCCGGAAATAAAGAGCCAACTTTTATTGTATGTATACATATGTACATATTTTTAATTTTGTGTTTATGTTCATACGTATATTTACTTAAGCGAATCAATATTTTACACCAAAGATTTTTATAATATATTTTCCAGAGCTGGGTAAATGCAATTACATTACAATTACAATTACATTCCTCAGTAATTGTAATTAGGATTCAATTCCTTTAGTTCACTGCAAAGGAATCGATTACTTTTTCAATTCCTTGAAGTAATTTCAATGGAATTGTTTTTTCCTTTAATTCCATTACAAGGAATTTCATATTGTAATTGGAATAAATTACGTGCTAGTAATGTAATTTCTTTTATTTCAATTCCTTTGAAAGGAATTGAAAATGTAATTTTTTTTCCAATTCCTTTGAAAGGAATTGAAAATGTAATTGATTTTTTTTCCAATTCCATTCCTCAAAGTAATTTAAAAAGTAATCGAAAAATTTATAAAAAAAAATTTTTTACTGTTGAATTGCAATAGCTTTGTTAAATTTCCTGCTAGTATTTCATACAAAAAATTATTGCACTTTCACTTAGCCCTTGCAAACTTGTTTATTTATCCATCGATTTTCATCGGTAGTAGTGTTTTAACCCGCAAAACAAGCAGAGTTTGGCTAGTCTATACTAATATATATTTTGAAAGCATTTTTTTCTGTTCGCAAAGCTCGAGAAAGGCCGTACCGATTTTTTTGAAATTTCGGAATCTACTGCAGACTTTCCAAGGATAATAATAATAATAGATTGGCGCTTACACATATGTTAGTGTTTGGCCGAGCTTCTCCTCCGATTTGTGGCGTGCGCCTTGATGTTGTCACACAAAGCGGAGGGACCTACAGTTTTACGCCGACTCCGAACGGCGATT
>NW_016159779.1:54569-67065 GCF_001687245.7 Rhagoletis zephyria | reverse complement strand
CTTAAAATGTATACACCCCGGCTTATCATGTAGCGGTAGCTTTCGGAAAGGTGGAAAACATATATTTAATACTTGCGCCGGGTATTTAATGTTCGGCTCCGCCCGAACTTAGACTTTCTTACTTGTTGACGTTTCGCTTTTTTCGAGTTCACTTTTTCGTATTTTGGCTTTGAGTTCGTGATTCGCTCCGCTTTGAAAATGAGAACGAAAGAGTTGACCAAAGAAAATTTTACGCTTAAATGTTAAAAAAACGCAAGAAACGCCGCAAAGAAAAAGCCATCGTGTAAATTCACGAGGATTTTCGAAGACTTTTTTAAAAGGGAACGTGCCAAAAACGCAGGGTGAAAAGTCGTCGTGTAAATTGGCTCTTTCTTTGCAGATCTTCCGCTGTATCGCTGCCTACATGCACACGAACGTAGCAATGCTTTGATCGATATGAAGCAAAAACAGAGACGAAAGCGAATAAATGAAACAATTTTTCATTCTCTTATGTCCAAATTCTTACATTTTGTTTGTCTGCTTTTCTTCATATATTTCCCGGTCTTAACCTACCTGCTAAGTTAACTACTAAAGGGAGTAGCTTAAATATGCATGTAGATTTGTGAACTTGCATAAACGCAGTTGTATACAATGCCATTCTGGCATTTCGCATATACATACACATGTATGTATATACATTTAATACATATGTGTGTCCGAAATTAGCAAATACTAAAAAAAGTTTATGTAGGAATCGGCAAGTGGAAAAAAACTTAAACAACCTGTTGGTTTTTCCAATCGACTTCACA
This sequence comes from Rhagoletis zephyria, assembly GCF_001687245.7. Classification (NCBI taxonomy): domain Eukaryota; kingdom Metazoa; phylum Arthropoda; class Insecta; order Diptera; family Tephritidae; genus Rhagoletis; species Rhagoletis zephyria. The sequence goes on along the minus strand of NW_016159779.1, from coordinate 66,277 downwards.
AAACGGAGCAAATTATCAATTCGTCGGAATATTTTTTTTTATGTTTGTTACCGCATAACTTTAACCGCATAACGTTAACCGATTTCTATAATTCTTGTTTTAAAGGTGTTACCTCACAGGTGGTCCCATATTAATTTGATTTAAATGTGATCATTGGGTCATGAAGGAATTAACGATAATCTTAAATTTTTATTTTATTTATTTTATTTTGTTTTTTGCTTAAAAATTACTTGTTAAATTATAAAAGTATTAGTGCTGCTGCATTCTTCCAACTTGTACGCAATAGTTTTGGTTTACTGAAAGGAACCCTGCAGGAAATGTATCTAACTATAAGCTAACTTTAAGTTGATTAGGAAGGAGCTATAAGTCACTTATTATCTGTATATTTTCTTTACCAAAGCTAACTATATTTTTATGGCGATGGCCGCGAACTAGTTAAGGGTGGTTACCTCTGCATTAGATGTAGTCAAGGGTGGTTACCCCTGCATTTGATGTAACTAGCTTCCCTGCAAGAACAGTGATTATCATTTGACAAATCATTTGAGTGGCAAGACTGATAGAGATTTCTGTCACTGGCTACCTACAAGTTTCTATCAAATTCTAAAGAGCAGTGTGAAAAATCTGATGTAAACATTTGTGTACATGTGATCTTTTGTCTTCCTCCAACTTATGGCCTTATTTAATGGTCTCTTTTTAACCAACGCAAAATTTGAAAATGTTCTAGTAAGATAAATGATAAATAGTTTCCATCACACAATTCTTGTAGGGTTGTAACTAACAAATTTTGGGCATAAAATATAAATAGGAAAAACAAAATGTTTTTTTTTTTTTTAATTTTTTTTATAATTAATAATTTCGCCCCCCCTCCCCCCCCCCTTACTTTCAAGTTTTTTTTATGTATATATTATATACTAGTTTTTACCCGCGGGTTTCACCCCACGTCAGAAGGAATTAAAGGGGTCATGTGACTTGTGGTCCCAAAGATATGACTGACTAAAAATTCCACGCCTATGTTATCTGCCACGCCCCCTTTTACAAACTCATTTATATATACCTTCAGATAAGAATCTACCATAGACATGTTTGCATACCAAATTTCAAGTTCATGTGGCTTACGGTTCCGAAATTAGAGCTTATTAAATAATTCACGCCTATGGGAGGTGCCACGCCCCCTTCTCCAATGTCGCCAATATTTCCCCATGAGTACGGAATTAGTTTTATTTATCTCGACAGCAAGTTCCAATGCTCTGGCACAAATATTTGAAGAGATATACAACATGAAAATTTGAGTTAGTGTAGGAGGTGCCACGCCCTCTTTTCCGGTACTGGCAATTTTTCTCTATGCCTATAACCTTCCCGGGGTAAAAGCAAATAAGTGTGCAAAGTTTCGTGCGATTCCGTGCCGCGGTTCAGAAGTCATAAGGTAATAAACAAACAGACATTCACATTTATATATATACATAGACTAGCAGACCCGGCGAACTTCGTCCCGCCCAAAATAAATTTTTTATACACGGTCAAAAATTTGGGTTTAATTTTTAAACCGCGCTGGGACTACTGCCTTTTTTAATCTTTTATAGTCTACTTTTTAAACCAGTCAATAGTTTTAAGCAATTTTTAATATATTGTGGTTCATATTTTAGTCCAAAAAGTTCGTGGTTTAAAAATCAAACCAAAATGTTTTAATTCTAGTTTCTAGGTTTCATATATAGAAAATTTGGTTTAAAATCTAAACTGAAATAGAAAATGTTTGCACACAGCGAAATGTGGTGTTGATTCAAACTCAACGTATGAAAGCACATTTACGTGCGTGGCTGTAGCTGAGTGTGCAAAGCTGCTTGATACAATTGGTTGCTACTAAGGCTGTCCGGGTTCAATCCCCATCAGACGGAGCATGAAAATTTATTTTTATTTTTTATTCTTAATTATGAAAATGTTTGGGTTTAAAATTTAAACCGAACTGTTTAAATTCTAATCCCAACATACATATGTGCCCCCTTTTTTTAAATTTATAAGGTTTGTATTTGAAACTGAATTTATGTAGTTTGGTCATATATGTAGTCCAAAAAGTTTAAAATTAAAACCGAAATTTTTAACCGTGTATTGAAACATTTTGGTCCAACATTTTCACCAAGAGTTCACGTTCATGATTTTTAGTGACGCATTTGTCTTCTAATATTACGGTTTGGTGGTTGTCAGAGCGCATATTTGCCGCCTTAAATAACTTAGCAAAACTGTACATGCATACAAAGATACGTAATAGTTTCAGTACGCTTGAAAGGCGCCATGCCCCCTTTTCAAATAACCCCAATTTTCTCTAAGAGCATGGGATTGATTTCATATATCTCTATACCATTTTCGAGTAATTTACCATGGGAGGTGCCACGTCCCTTTTTCCAATAGCCCCAACTTTTCTTCATGACCAGTCGCGTTTTATATACATACCAAGTTCCAATACTTGTACATACCAAGTTCCAGTACTCTTCTATGAACACATTCAGAGATATGCAGTATGAAAAATTCGATGTGTATGGGAAGTGCCACGCCTCCTTTTGCGATAACCACAATTTATCTCCAAGAGTATGCGATTGCTTTCATATATCTCCATATCAAGTTCGGAACCTCTTCCATGAACATTTTCCGGGATATGCAGTATGAAAAATTCGGTTTGTATGGGAGGTGCCACGTAACGTTTCCAATAACCGCAATTTTTATCCATGAATATGCAAATGTTTTCATATATCTCCATGCCATATTCGAGTAGTCTACCATGAACACTTCCAGAGATGTGCAATATGAAAAATTCGGTTTGTATGGAGGGGCCACGTTTAGGAAGAGTTCGATTTTTATATGTATATTAGATAAGCACGATGCGAGAAGCATAGAAAAGATTTCGATGAAAAAAAAAATATATTTCNCAAGAGTTTGATTTTTATACGTATATTAGATAAGCACGATGCGAGAAGCATAGAAAAAATTTCGATGAAAAAAAATTTATTTTTTCGCGGGTTCACAACTATCCTATCTTTTAAGTTGGAACCAACAATACACACCCACAAATTTCATTGAAATCGGTTAAGCGATTTCGAAGATTAGCGTAAACGAACACAGTGACACGGGATATATTATTAAGACCCTAATATAAGCACCTACCATAGATACGTTTGCGTACCAAATTTCAATTTNATTTCGAAGATTAGCGTAAACGAACACAATGACACGGGATATTTATATATTAAGCACCTACCATAGATACGTTTGCGTACCAAATTTCAATTTCATTTGACATGGTTTTGAAATTATAGCTGATAAAATTTTCCACGCCTATGGGATGTGCCACGCCCCCTTTTACAAACCCATTTATGTGGGATTGACGGAAGGACTATGGGACGAACAGACTAACGGACTAACGCAACCAAGCAATACAGACCTTTAGCATAAAAATGCAACACTGATTACGAAGGAGAGGGAACGGACCGGACGAACGATATGAAAAGGGGAACACGACGCGACACAAGACGAGAGCAACTATTCACTCATCAAAGTGCCACCAAAGCGAACGGACACGGACGCGATTTATGTAAATTACCATAAGTAGATATCGTACCGCGTTAATTAATGTTGTAATAAATCAAATTGTTCAGCTTAAAGCAACGTTAAGTCTACAAGAGGCCATCCTACAAGTGGTGCCATAAGCTGGATTAACTTTTAAAAATCGCCTACTAGTGCGACAAGTGGCGTACAAGCGGAATTTTTGAATAAAAGCGAAAACCGACAATTGTTAGTGCGTGGTACCCAGTGCGAACTTATGCGAAAAAAGTAGAACTTGCATACATGTGTATTTTAAAAAACGCATAAGGTGAAGTTTTTACTGGCGAAGCGGACATTTAAGGCTCCTTTGAGGACAAGTACGTGAACGTGGAAGAATATCCGCGAAAAACGAAATCCGCAGTCACTAAGCTGCTAAATCTTGGCAAAATTGCTAAATTCGGTTTTTGTGTTGGCAAGACAATTGCGATAAAATTCTTGTTAAAAGCGTTCAAAAGCCTGTTAAGTTCATGGTACAGCCCTGTAAACTGTACCAAGTCGAAATCCCGCTAACCGAAGCTCCTATTAACCGTTCTTGGGCAGCAACCCAGAGCATAGCAAAATTTAAGCCGTTAAGCGTGAGCCTTAAATTTCAGCCCTCTGGAGAACTAATGCAGTAGCAGAGAGTTGTAGCAGCAAAATCAAGCCGCTTGGTGCGAGTAAAGTGTGGTTGTCGCATAGCAAGCAGTGTGGAAAATACGGCACGACATATCAACCTGCATCAACAGTTGAAAAGTGCTAAGCGAAGACAACGCAAATATTTGTGTCGGCGAAGTGAGACCGCGACATAGAACAGCAAAACATCTGTTGGTCGGCGTTGCGAGTGTGCAGCAACGAAGTAGAGGAGCAGGAAATATCTGTTGGTTGGCGTTGCGAGTGTTTAACAATGAAATAGAAGAGCAGCAAAATATCTGTTAGAAGAAGCAGCGAGTGTGCAGTAGTCAAGAGCAGCGTAGCAAAGTATTCTGGGTCGACGCAACGAATGCGCAGCTACAACATCGTGTTAACGAGCGCAGTGAGTGCGCAGTAGAAAAGCGAAATTTTGAGTGAGAGGTAGAAGAAGCAGCGGGAAAAATAGCATCGCAGTCAAAGTGGAGAAACGAAAGTTTGCATCATAAAAGGGGTGATTCCGAGCCATTTACCATCGATCGTAAAAGCAGACGAGAAAGAAAGCAGTATACGCATCCAAGCAAAGCTGAGCAAGTAGCAGAGCAAGCGAGAGGAAGAATTAGTGGTAATTTTCGGCAATTCTCCGCAACGAGGTATGACTTTTAAATTACATATTTAAGCACACACAAATAAAGCAATATAGCTATCTAGCTTATGCTTATGCATATACGTCTTCAAACGTAAGCAAAATTGAGACATCTAGATTGTAGAGAAAATCCAATTGGAGAAAGAAGCAGTAAAGCAAATGTAAAGTAAAAATAAAGAAAATTTTATACTTATTGAAATCGAAAAGAAATGATGTAAAGAGAATTATCAATAAGAAAATAACAGCGAGCGAGTCTAATAGAAAAGTTAGAATTAAAACAAAAGCGAATTAAAGCGAAACAAGTAAAACAAAATAATCCTATGCTCATACACATGTTGTTAAAATTTGATTTTGAATTGAAGAACATTATTATATCGACTTAAATGCACACTTTGGTCTAACCGTATATCAAACCATTATATATGTATATTTGTCAAATCTTTATAATTAAAATATAATCCTATTTGTATTTCTATAAATTTATGTAAATTTTCTGTACACATACCGACCGACATGGACCGCGAACTAATTTTTACTTTGACTGTCAACGAATTAAAAGAAAAACTGACCGCGTTGAACTTGTCGACAACCGGACGGAAGGCAACACTACAGGACCGATTGTGTGAGCACTATGATCTGACTGTGGGTGATGACGATGGCTCCGCTGTCGAAAGTGATTCAGGTCAAAGCTTTGTGTCACCTGGTTTGGGTGCCTCGCGTCCTTCATTCACGCTACGCGACATCGAGGGGTCGTTGAAAACTTTTAGTGGTTCAGGTCATACCTCTGTTGAGGAGTGGCTTGATGACTTTGAAGATAACGCCACTGCGGTACAGTGGGACGATTTGCAGAAATACATCTACGGAAAGCAATTGCTAAAAGGTGCAGCGAGAATTTTTGTTCGGAGTCAACGGGGCGTAACGAATTGGGGTTCCCTAAAGCGTGCGCTAAAGAAAGAATTTGGCATTGTCACCGCGTCTGTTGATGTGCATCGGTTACTTCGGAATCGACACAAATGTTCAAGCGAAGGATACCGCGAATATTTTCATAGTTTAATGGAAATCGGTAAGCAAATAGATCTCGATGACAGAAGCCTTATTGAATATTTCATAGAAGGCATCCCAGACTCTAGATCAAATAAAAGCTGTTTGTATCAAGCCAGAAACATCGACGAATTAAAAGAGCAAATTATAATTTATGAGAAGGTTCATTCCGGTCGTCAAACCAGTTCGAATTCGACTCAAAATTGTCGCGACGCAAAAGCTCCAAATGTGCAGCAAAGTGGATCACGTCGATGTTTTAAGTGTGGAGCTAGCGGTCATATGGCACGCAGTTGCCAACGAAAGCCAACATGCTTTGAGTGCGGTCAGCCAGGACATCGAGCGGTCGAGTGTCCAAAAAGGAACAGCAAGTTGAAGCAGGAAAATGCACGGGTCAACATGTTAGACGCAAAGCAATGTATTAGGTCACCGGGATGTGTTATTTTCAAAGATTTCACTTGCAATAATTATTCATTTTCGGCTTTGTTGGATACTGGGTGTGATTTATGTTTGATTCGCTACGACGTGCTCATGATGTTGGGGGAAATTGAGTTGTCAAACTAGAAGCATGAGCTCAGAGGCATTGGTAATAGTATGTTACGCACATTAGGAAGCTTCAACATAATATTAGAAGTTGATGAAGTACAGCTAGAGTTTGTTTTCCATGTTGTCAGGGAACGTGATATTATGTATGAAGCCATCATTGGCAATAGTGTTCTAAAACAAGTAGATTTAATTGTGACCCAGGACAACGTCGAGTTTAGGCGGAAGGGGGAGTCGGAAACGACCAAGGCCACTAAGCCTTCGGAGCGCAACGACGAAAATGAGTTTTTGGAAGAATTTAGGAGTTTGTTTTTGGCTTTAGATCCTATAGAAAAGAGTGACTTCGATATTGAATTGTCCCATCTAGATAGAGTACAGGCTTTAGAAGTTCAAAATTTAATACGAAATTACAACCCAAAGAGGAAACGAGAGTCCCCCGTTAGCATGAAGATCTCTTTGATTGACGATACTCCAATTTATCAGGGCCCAAGACGTATGTCTTATGCTAATAGGTGCGTAGTAGACCAGCAGGTAGCCGAATGGTTAATGGATGGAATCATTCAACCGAGCTTATCAGAATACGCTTCCCCAATAGTACTCGTTGGAAAGAAAGATGGAAGTAAAAGACTGTGCTGTGACTACAGGCGTCTAAACGAGAGAATTATGAAAGGCCATTTTCCTATGCCCCTAATAGATGACGTGTTGGGGAAGCTACAGAGTGCACGTGTGTTTACTACGCTCGACCTAATGAACGGATTTTTTCATGTGCCTCTCGAGGCGAAGTCAAGAAGGTTTACCTCGTTCGTGACCCACCAAGGACAGTACGAGTTCCTCTTTGTTCCCTTTGGTATATGTAATTCACCTGCGGTATTCTCTAGATACATATTTGCAGTCTTTAGAGACCTAATAGAAGATGGCACGGTAGTAACGTATATGGATGACCTCATCATTCCCTCCAAGGATAGGTATGAAGGCATCTGTAAACTGAAAAGGGTTTTAAATTAGGCTCAGGATTATAACATACGGAGAAATGTCAGTTTCTCATGGAAAGAGTTGACTTCCTAGGTTATATTGTTGAGGCTGGGACGATTAGGCCATCTAATACGAAAACAATCGCGGTAGAGTGCTTTCCAACACCTACTGATCGAAAAAGCGTTCAAAGATTTTTAGGGTTGACTTCCTATTTCCGTCGTTTTATTGAGGGTTATGCTGTGGTCGCAAAACCACTTTCTGACTTGTTGCGTCAGGGCGAAAAGTTCGTTTTCGGAGAGGAACAGGAAGTAGCGTTCCGACAGTTGAAGGCTGCGTTAGTAAGCGCGCCCGTTTTGCGATTGTATAACCCGAAAGAGGTAACAGAGGTGCATACAGATGCTTCGATTCACGGATATGGCGCTGTCGTTCTACAAAGGGATAGCGAAGACCGACACCTCCACCCAATACAATATATGAGTAGGAAAACAACACCAGTGGAAGAGCGTTACCATTCATATGAACTTGAAGTCCTAGCAATCGTTTCGGCATCCCATTTAAGATAATTACAGATTGCAACGCGTTCACCATGACGATGTGGAAGAAGGATGTGCCAGTAAGAGTATCACGTTGGACCCTCTTTTTGCAAGACTTTACGTATGAAATCGAGCACCGATCCGGTAGTAAAATGCGGCATGTCGATGCCTTGAGTAGGGTGTCATGTTTGTTGCTCGAGGATTCGCTTAAATTTCGATTGCAACAAGCACAAAAAGAGGACGAATGGGTACGGGCAGTACTCAAAATACTGGAAAAAGATAGCTACGAGAACTTTTACACAAATCATGGAATTTTATATAAAGATCCCACCAAGGACATTTTTCTGCGAAAAAAACACAAGAAGCAATCGAAAAATCTTTTCACATCCCAAAGTTACCAGCAAAAGCCACAAAAGTGGTGAGAAGTTGTGTGCAATGCATCATTGCCGAAGCAAAGAGCGGCAAGAAAGAAGGATTTCTGGAGCCGATATACAAAGAAGACCGGCCATTGAGTACATACCATATCGATCATGTAGGCCCGATGGAAAAAACTAGCAAACGATACAGCTAAATATATTCTCGTTATAGTCGACGCCTTTTCAAAATTCGTGTGGCTTCATCCAACACGCAGTACAGGTGAAGAGGAAGTGATCGACAAACTTAAGAAACAGTCTTCAGTGTTTGGAAACCCAAAACGTATACTTTCGGATAAGGGTGCAGCTTTCACATCAAACTCCTTCAAGAGCTATTGTGAAAGCGAAGGTATCCAGCATCTATTAATCGCTACAGGCGTACCAAGGGGGAACGGTCAAGTTGAGCGTATTCATAGAATTATAATGCCGATGCTGACAAAATTATGTTTTGAAACCCCAACAAATTGGTACAAGTATATCGAAAAAGTGCAGCAGACGCTCAATAACACACCTCCCAGAAGCACGAAGATAACACCATTTAAATTGTTAACCGGAGGGGAAATGAGAACAAAAGCAATCCCCGAATTAAATGAATTTCTTGAAAATGAAGCAATTGAAGAATTGGACAGGTCAAGAGAAGATAATCGAAGAGAAGCACAACAGAATATTAAGAAAGTTCAGGAGGAAAATCGAAGAAATTATGACAGCAAGCGGGCAGAAGCAAGGAAATACAAGTTGAACGAATTAGTAGCCATCAAGCGAACCCAATTCGGAAGCGCCTTAAGACTTAGACCAAAATTCTTCGGACCCTACAAAGTCGTCAAAATCCTACCTCACGATCGCTATGAGGTGGAGAAGATTGGTGAGGGCGAGGGACCCAAGCATACTACGACGGTCGCAGAGTTCATGAAACAGTGGGAGCCATCGTTTGAGGCCAAACGATAAGCCAGGATTGCCGAATGTGGGATTGACGGAAGGACTACGGGACGAACGGACTAACGCAACCAAGCAATACAGACCTTTAGCATAAAAATGCAACACTGATTACGAAGGAGAGGGAACGGACCGGACGAACGATATGAAAAGGGGAACACGACGCGACACAAGACGAGAGCAACTACTCACTCATCAAAGTGCCACCAAAGCGAACGGACACGGACGCGATTTATGTAAATTACCATAAGTAGATATCGTACCGCGTTAATTAATGTTGTAATAAATCAAATTGTTCAGCTTAAAGCAACGTGTTTTATTTAAGTGTACAAGAGGCCATCCTACATTTATATATAAGCACCTACCATTGATATATCTGCATACTAAATTTCAAGTTCGTGGGACTTATAGTTCCGAAGTTATAGCTGTTAAAAAATTCCATGCCAATTGGATGTGCCATGCACTCTTTTCCAAACTCATTTATATATACTCCAATATAAATACCTACCATTAAAATGGCTGCGTACGAAATTTCAAGTTCAAGCGACTTATAGCTCCGGAGTTATAGCGGATAAAACATTCCAGGTCATGGGACGTGCCGCTCCCCCTTTTAAAAACTCTCTTATAAATAGCCTACTTTAAGAACCTACTAAAGATACGTCTGCGTACAAAATTTCAATTTCACGTGACAAATGATTCCGAATTTTCCACGGCCAATGGGATGTTCCACTCAGTTATATATGCCTTACTTAAAGCGCCTACCGTAGATATGCCTGCATACATTATTTCAATTTCATGAGACTGATGGTTGTGAAATTATAGCTGATAAAAATTTCCACGCCTATGGGATGTGCCACGCCCCCTTTTACAAACCCCTTTATATATACTTTACTGTAAGCACCTACTATAATTATATCTGCATACCAAATTTCAAGTTCATGTGGCTTATAGTTCCGGAGTTATAGCTGATAAAATATTCCTATGGGATGTGCCACGCCCACTTTTACAACCTCATTCATATGTACCCTACTATAAGCACCTAAAATATATATGACTGAATAACAAATTTCAAGTTCATATGACTTATAGTTTCGGATTTATAGCTGATAAAATATTCCACGCCTATTGGATGTGCCACGCCCACTTCTACAAACTCATTTATTTATACCATACTATAAGCATCTACCATATATATGACTGTATACCAAATTTCAAGTTCATGTGACTTATGGTTCCGAAGTTATGATTGATAACAAATTTCACGCCTATGGGATGTGCCACGCCCACTTTTACAAAGTCATTTATATATACTCTACTGTAAGCACCTACCATATATATGACTGCATACCAAATTTCAAGTTCATGTGACTTATAAATCTTCCGCAAAATCTTTCTCTCAAACACCCCAAGAGCCGCCTCATCGGATGTTGTCATTGTCCATGCTTCTGCGCCATATACCAGCACGGGCATGATGAGTGACTTATAGAGCGTGGTTTTCGTTCGTCGAGAGAGGACTTTACTCCTGAATTTCCTACTCAGTCCAAAGTAGCACTTGTTGGCAAGAGTGATTCTACGTTGGATTTCAATGCTGACCTTATTATCGGTGTTAATGCTGGTTCCCAAGTAAACGAAATTCCCTACTTTCTCGAAATTGTAACTGTCAACAGTGACGTGGGTGCCAAGGCGCGAATGTGCTGACTGTTTGTTTGATGACAGGAGATACTTCGTCTTGTCCTCGTTTACCACCAGACCCATGCGCTTTGCTTCCCTGTCCAACTTGGAAAAGGCAGAACAGACTTCGCGGTTTTTGTTACCGATGATGCCGATGTCATCGGCATAAGCCAGCAATTGCACGCTCTTGTAGTAAATTGTTCCTGAGCGGTTCAGTTCTGCAGCGCTTATTATCTTCTCCAACATCAGATTAAAGAAGTCACATGAGAGGGAGTCGCCCTGTCTGAAACCCCGTTTTGTGGCGAACGGCTCGGAGAGGTCTTTTCCAATTCTGACGGAGCTGGTAGTATTGCTCAACGTCATTTTACACAGCCGTATGAGTTTTGAGGGGATGCCAAATTCAGACATAGCGGCGTATAGGCAACTCCTTTTAGTGCTGTTAAAAGCGGCTTTAAAGTCGACAAATAGGTGGTGAGTGTCGATCCTTTTCTCGCGGGTCTTTTCCGAGATTTGGCGTATTGTGAATACCTGGTTTATGGTGGATTTGCCAGGTCTAAAGCCACACTGATAAGGCCCAATCAGTTCATTGACGGTGGGCTTCAGTCTTTCACACAATACGCTCGATTAAACCTTGTAACCTATGCTTAGAAGGCTGATCCCGCGGTAGTTGGCGCGAATGGGGGGGTCACCTTTCTTGTGGATTGGGCAGAGCACACTTAAATTCCAGTCGTCGGGCATGCGTTCATCTGACCATATTCTGCA
>NW_016159779.1:45179-50166 GCF_001687245.7 Rhagoletis zephyria | reverse complement strand
CAAGAGTTGATGCATGCACCTTATCAACTCCTCGCCGCCGTACTTGAATAGCTCAGCTGGCAGGCTGTCAGCTCCAGCGGCTTTGTTGTTTTTCAGCCGCGTTATTGCTATACGTACCTCGTCATAGTCAGGCGGGGGAACGTCGACTCCGTTATGTGAACAAAATTAGTATACCCTTGTGCACAAGTGCGCTCGGGTATAAAAAAGTGAATATGTGGATCATCCGGTTCTGTTTCAAGTTATTCGGGCTAACTTCAATGTAATTCCATATAAGAAGGGTAAAAACCTGGCTATAGTCGACAATGAGGGAAAATGGGTTGAACGGTAAAGTAATAATTAAATTTATAGTTCAATAGTTTATTACTTTGTCTTTACGTTTGTGTCTTCTAAGTGTACATCGAAAGTGTGTATGAGAGAACCAATCTGAGATTATTGATAAAACCATAGACCGGTTTGGTGAACAGCCAAGACATTTACTTCTTAAGCTTGCAACGATGTATACATTTTTAGTTTATCTTACAAAATTTCACAGGTATATTACATAGTATACCAGAGGTTCCCAAACTTATTTTTCTCGTAGACGCCTTTCAAAACTTTACTGGTTTCGGTGTGAAGATTAAATCTAATGATGTAGTTTTGCATCGCTGGTGAGTTCTATAACAGATTCCACAATGTGCGAGTGCGGGCTCAGTGTTGGAATAAAAAATGGCGGCGTACCATCCTGTAGCATTGAAAAGACACAAGTGCTGAAATATCTGCCGCCGGCAATCTCCAAATCGCCTCACTCAGTGTTATACCAACATCCGGTTATTTTTGTCTGCAGGTGGCTTTTAAGGCTTCCCCACGTATGCTGACGGTAAGTTTACTAAAGAGGCTATCAAGCAACCATTTTGGTTTTTTACTATCGAAACCAGATGAATTTTGGTGGACCCCCATATTTTGTCACGCCAACGTAAACCCCTGTAGAGTCTCCCGTGGACCCCTGGGGGTCCACCTGGACCAATTTGGCAATCACTGTAGTTTACCGTAAATTTTATTTTTTTTATTTAGAATAACGGATATTTGGTATACAGGTATTTAGAGCTATGAAGTTAAAAAATACATCAGGTTTTAGTTGACATATTCGTCTTTGACCACTATATTCTGTAAATTTCCTAGAACTGCATAGCTTTTGCCATTCACTTGAGAGTGGCCAGAAGTTCTTTATTTACTTACGGTTCAAATCGCAGCTCAATTCGTTCGGATATTTATATCCACGTATCCCTTGGGTAGCGACCAAACATCCTTGGAGCGAGCTAATGTAACAAGACGTATAACCCTGCGTGCGCGGGGTTTTGGCACCGGCACGTTAAAACCCTACCCAACGAAAAAAATACTATGCCTCGGATGATACCCCCTTCTTTTGATAACGACCACGGCAAACGTAGAAAGTACTATGATTTGAGGGTATGCACCTGAAATATTCGGACCCTTAATAGGGATGGCAGTGTTGCCGTTTTGGTGACTTTTAGCCAATTTTGGTTATTTTTTTCTTGCCTGTGAAGTTGTTAAGATCTTTCTCGTTTTGGTTATTTTTTAGTATTCACTGTACCTTTTAATGGACATAGGCCAGCTACACCTGTCGAGGTTGAGGAGAGTAGCAGCAGCAGTGGCAGCCCCAGCAGTGAAACCAAGTAAGAATATTTGGAATGAATGTACTAATATTACTTACATATGTATTTATTTATTTAATAATATACAGAATACATAATATACATGGTCGGCTAAAGACTACATCAAATGAATACATACTTAGATAGTACATATATAAATACCTCGTATATGCGGAATCCAATACCACGTTATGTATGTATAATAAAAAGGGATTAGGTTATTCTTTTTCCATTACTGCTTACTTTATTAATTTAAGTCAGGATTAATAATAATAATCTTATAGCAAGTAGGTTCAGTGAAAATACCATTCCACAGTTTTGAAAAAATCGGTTTTTTGCGCTTTTGTAAAATTTATTTACCATCGTATACGCGGTACTACGTTTGGCGTATACGAGGTACTTCGCGCTGAGCGACGATATAGTTCAATAAGTCAAACTTTTAATTATTTAATCTTAACCTTAAAATATATACAATGTGGTTTGTTCATGCTGATTAGGTATTTCATTGAATCTTACAAAGAAGTTGGAAACTGTATATCTATATACTTATATAAAAACGTCATTTAGAGTCTGGTAATGTTTACGAAGATATTAACACTCACACATATGCATCTAATACGGGAAGACAGATTTTCTAAAACATGTATTTACATATTACAGCCTTAAAAGGATTTACTTTTAAAAAATGCAAATAAAAATTGATTTTCTTTGGTTTGTAAACGTACTATATAAAAGAATTTGTGATGACTTGAATTGTTAATCTAATAAAAAAATTGGTTATTTTTCCTTACATTTGGTAACTTTTTCGTCTAATCTTGGTTAGAAAGTTCTTTGAGCGGCGGCAACACTGAGGGATGGTGCTTCAGCCCGGTTGGTTGATGTCCTCGGGAAAATAAAGACTGACATCACAGCCATCCATGAAATGCGATGGACGAGGCAAGGCAACGTAAGCGTAGTCGATTTGTCTCATTGCCCGATTTGGCTCATATTCGAGATATAACAGCGCACGGCAGTGCGCGCGAGTGACGAAAGCAGCCACAGTAGCATGCTGAAATGACTCGCTTATATATACACGAGATTTTGAAGTTTTTATCCAGACGTCAAATCGACATGTTTGAGATATCGTTGGAAAGGTCTTGCGTAGTGTGTCCAGAAAATGTATTCAAGCTTCATAAACGATTAACCGGATTCTTAAAAATTAGGCTAAAGTGTTGCGAAACAAAAAATGTTTTTTTGCTTTTGCCGGTTTAAGGGGGCACCCAACATATTTAGTGTTATTCTATAGGTCAATACCTTTCAAACGATACTTTATATATTAAGTTCCGGCTACTAGTTGGAAAGATAAAGAGGTAAATGTGTTTTGGTTCGTGTCTCCACTACGAGATGCTTTGGTATGTATGTGGCGTCTGTTAGTACCTTCATTAAATTTTTTTCAAACTTTCAGGAATTAAAGTACAAAAAAAAACTAAGAAGGTTTTGTTCCACGATGTTTTGATTCGCATGCCTTTGTGGGCGTGGCTGCTGCCTAAAAATCGAAAATAGGCAATTTTTTAAACTACCACTGAGACCGCACTACTCAGTCCATGTCATTGGCGCGGATATCAGTAGAAGGGTCTTCAAACAAGCTGTCTAACGCTATCTTTTGTGTTTATAAAATATAAATATGTCATAACGTTATCACCTGAAAACTAAAAATCGGGCTGCTGAAAGTATATATTTCAGGCATTTTCTCAAAAACTGGTCAGTCGATTTTATTCTAGGCTTCCACAAATCTAGCCCAAAACCTTAGCTTTAATCTAGTATATAGCTTATATCTGGGAAAACTCTTATTGTGGAGATAGTGCGATTCAAATTGAAAAAATGTCGCTTTAAAAAGGGTTAAAATGGTTAAAAATTAACATATCCGTCCAATTTGGTTACTTTAAAATATAAAAATAACATACCCAGTTCCCCGAAAAAAATTGCCCATTCCCCGATTCCCACTCAAATTCTCTGCAAATCGGGGGCATTTCCCGCGAGTTAACAAGTTGAAGGATGCAGCTGTGCTAATCACTTCGTACATGTCTTGGAAACTACAATTTGTGTGTATTTTAGAGTTTTTTCCAGTCACATGCCGAAATTGTAACATATTTCACCATTTTAATTGTAGGTATGTACACAGTATTTAACTAGGCTACATGGGTTTGTCACCCGCCTCTAACCTACCTGGGAAGACGGATAAAATATTACCTACAGTTGTACATNAGTTTATCACCCGCCTCTAACCTACCTGGGAAGACGCATACAATATTATCTACAGTTGTACATAAATATGTATAAATGAATGCATTTAGTTCACCCAATGTGTCGCTACTACTTACATAAAATATATAAATTGCCACTGAGCAAAACTACTTGAGAACAAGTAAGAAAGTCTAAGTTCGGCCTAAGTTAAATACCCGGCGCAGGTACCGCTACATGGTAAGCCGGTGTGTATCAGTTTTGAGTAAATTAGCGTCCTTAAATTTCGAAATATTGAAGTTTCAAGCATTTCTGAAATTTGCCGTTATATGAGAAGTGGTCGTAATTTGAATCTGATTCCAATAATTTTGCTTCTATGTGGCAAGCACAATAATCATACCGAGTTTGGTACAAATTGGAAGAACGGTTACCGAGATACATATATGTGATCATAAGTGGGCCGTGCTACGCACATTTTCCAAAATTTTGTCATAAACGAATTTCTTGGTAAAGAATTGTTGCAAGCATAAATTTTGAGTAAATTAGCTTTAATATTTGTTGATTTATCGAAGAATTCGTATTTCTCCAAATTACCGTTATGTGGGAGGTAGGCGTGGTTATTGTCCGATTTTAAAAATTTTCGGCCATTTGGTATGCTGTAGCAAGACTAACAACTGTGCCAAGTTTGGAAGAAATTGGTGCAGCGGTTACCAAGATATACACATGTATCCATAAGTGGGCGTGGCTACGCCCATTTTCCAAAAATGTACAATATTTTTATTTTTCGTCTAAAGGTTATTGTAAAAATCAATCTTGAGTGAATAATCTTCAGTAGTTACTAAAATATCGCAGTTTTCTTTTCAATACCATCCGTCCTACGCCCGAAAGAAGTGCACATACCAAGTTTCGTTAAGATATCTCAATCTTTACTCGAGTTATCGTACGGCACAGACGGACGTGACGGACAGACAGTCACCGCTTAATCGATTTCTCTTTTCATTCTGATCATTTATGTATACATTTGTCTATATCTATCTCGATTCGTTTTGCCTGTTACAAACAACCGTTATGTGAACAAAGTTATAATACCCTTGTGCACAAGTGCGCTCGGGTAT
>NW_016159779.1:16388-45154 GCF_001687245.7 Rhagoletis zephyria | reverse complement strand
GTATTTCGGAAAATTACCGTTATATGGGAGGTAGGCGTGGTTATTATCCGATTTTGCCCATTTTCAATACCATCCGTCCTACGCCCGAAAGAAGTGCACATACCAAGTTTCGTTAAGATATCTCAATCTTTACTCGAGTTATCGTAGTGACAGACGGACGGACGGACAGACAGTCACCGCAAAAAAGCATTAGTTTAATAGCACGAGTGCAACACCGTACACGTGATAGAAGTAAAACTTCTTAAAAAAGCACATGTGTGCGCCCCAAACCCGGTAGAAATCTTAACCAAAATAAACTGCGAGACAATCAGACAAGTACAGTTGTTTATTGTATTCAAAGTTGGTACTAAGTTGATAAGTTTTTATCATTTCTCATAATTTTTTTTTTTTAATTTTTTCGAATACCAAGGATATGATCATTCCTTTTCGCTTTATTCGGTATTCAAAAAACTATATGTTTCAATATACACATCGATTTGAATACATAATTTAGATTTAGATAATATTTTTAGCAATTTATCTGAGAAAAATTAAACAATTAGATTATTGTTTGTATTTTCGGCGATTTTAAATTTGCTACCCTAAAATAATTGATATCAAATAAAACACCTCTTTGAGGTAAAATTTTCGAGTGACGAAAGCTGAACTAGAAACACAAAATTTATGATATCAATTTCGTGACGAAAATTATGCGCATTTTTTAACTGCCTTGGAAACGTACGGAAAATCTTTTTTTACTTATTCGGAACGTTGCAAAAATCCGTCTACTGCTAGAAACACAAAATAAAAAACGGAACTTTTGCTACGATTCGTATGAATAAAAAAGATTTTCCCTACGTTTCCAAGACAGTTAAAAAATGCGTATAATTTTCGTAACGAAATTGATATCATAAATTTTGTGTTTCTAGTTCAGCTTTCGTCACTCGAAAATTTTACCTCAAAGAGGTGTTTTATTTGATGAATATATTGGTAAAGATAGGGGCAATATATAATATTGCACAAAAAGATTGTAACACTTCTAAGGTATTTCGTCTGAAATAGGTATATGTATATTGGATTTCTGTGGACTAATGATACTCCCCCATTTTGAAATTGCTACAAATTGTACTATACAGATTCAAGGAAGATTCATCATCGGACCAGATAATTGTTGCTACAAGAACTTCTTCACGGACATAACGCTGTCATTAGGTTATTTAAGACGGCAATGGAGGATAAGCCTTCTGACGACCACAAAACCAAACGTGAACGTGATTGTTGGTAAAAACGTTGGACCAAATGTTTAAATAAAAAATTAATTCTGGGCGTGACGAAGTTTGCAAGGACTGCTAGTAATAACATAAAAACCGATTTGGTTTTTTTTTAACTCTTAACTTCAATTCCAGTTCTGCTTAGATGCAAAAATTTAAAACCAAAGGTTTGTCTCTACAGGAAAGCATTTGTGTTATCTTACTAATATTATAAATGTGAAAGTTTGTATGTTTGGATGTTTGGGAAATCATCACGCGGAAACGACTGAACGGATTTGCATTAAATTTTGTACGCAGGTAGCTTATGGGATAGATTGGTTAATAGGATATTTTTTTAAGAGTTGCCACCTGTTAAAAAAGTTTCATTAAATTAATACGCGGAAACGACTGAATGGATTTGCATGAAATTTTGCAAGCAAATAGCTTATAACCTACTGTAGAAAATAGGCTAATTTTTTGGAATAGTTGCCACCTGTTTAAAAAGTTTAATTAAATTAATACGCGGAAACGACTAAAGGGATTTGCATGAAAATTTGCACACAGATAGCTTATGACCTACAGTAGAAAATAGGCAAATTTTTTGGAAGAGCTGCCACCTGTTAAAAAGTTTAATTAAATTAATACGCGGAAACGACTAAACGGATTTGCATGAAATTTTGCACACAGATAGATTATGACCTAGGTTAAAAAGTAGGCTACTTTTTTTAAGAGTTGCCACCTGTTAATAAAGTTTATTAATTAATACGCGGAAATGACGTGAACTGGATTTGCATGAAGTTTTCAACACAGATAGCTACGTACTGAGAAAATAGGCATTTTTTTGAAGAGTTACCACCTGCTAAAAAAGTTTAATTAGATTAATACGCGGAAAATCTGAACGGATTTGCATGAAATTTTGCAAGCAGATAGCTTATGACCTACAGTGGAAAATAGGCAAATTTTTTGGAAGAGTTGCCACCTGTTAAAAAAGTTTTAATTAAATTAATACGCGGAAATGAGTGAACAGATTTGCATGAGATAGCTTATGACCTATGAGATAGCTTATGACCTATGTTGGAAAATAGGCTACTATTTTAAGAGCTATCACGTATTATGAAAGTTTAATTAAATTAATACGCGTAAATGACAGAACTGATTTGCATGAAAGTTTGCACACAGATAGCTTATGACCTAGACTGGAAAATAGGCTGCTTTTTTAAGAATTGCCACCTGTTTGAAAATGAAATTTTGCTCAAAGATGGTTTATGACCTGGATTGAAAAACAGGCTACTTCCTTAACCGGTTTTCCGATCAGAACGAAATTTAGTACACTTATTACGGATTTCGGAAGGATGGTCTTAGACTGAAAGTAAGTCCGATAACTCAAGGCCCCTCCCATACAAGAATGATAGAATACAAGATTGCGCCGATCAGAGAGGATTTTTGAGAATAACTTTTGTGTGACGTCACACTGGTGCAATTGCGAGAGAGAAATGCCAAAACGTGAGCAAGAATGGAAGAAGGAGCAAAAATGTTGCAAGGAAAACGTAAACAATTTGCACCAGTGTGACGTCATGCAAACAACGATTCTGTCAAATTCGTTAAGAGAGGAATAGCGGTCCGAGATCGGCGCAACCTTTATATTCTCTCAATCGTGCCTCCCATACAAATTAGAATTTTCATATTACATACATATCTCTGGAAGTATTTGTGGGAGAGAACTGAAACTTGGTATAGCGATATCTATGTGAAATCAATGATGGCATTAATCGATTGATGTTTTAATCAGTTAGTTAATTCGATTAAATTCAATCTGATTACAGTTAATCATGATTAATTTTAACCTGACTGAACAGTTAATCGTGACCGCGATTAAAAAATTAATTTTTAATCATTAACTCTTAATTTGATCAAGTAGGCTTGGTGATTAATTAAGTTATGCTGGAATTTCCCTGTGCACACAAAGCAAGTTAATCCGGTATGGCTAAGTCGGGCTTCCTCATCCATCTAAGCAATTTCGTGTGCATTTTCATTAAGATATATACCAACAAACGTTTTACAAACTAGGTTTGTAAAAGTTCCCAGTTTATGTATTACTAATAACAATAATTATAATTTTTTTATATCATGTGCTTTTTATAAGCGTAAAACACAAAATAATTACTATAACTGGTATTTGGTTTCAAACTCGGACAAACTAGACAAATTAATCAGATTTTATTTTTAATTGGATTAACGATTAATGTTTTAAATTAATTAAACGTAATCGCAGCCAGCGATTAACGATTCAAAAAATGTTATCATTAATCGTACAGTTGATAACGACTTATTAATTTTAATCGTCAAACGCGATTAACATTTTAATCGTTAATCAGATTAACAGTTTTCCAACACTGTGTGAAATCATGTTCATATTCACGGAGAAAAATGGAGGTTTTTGGAAAAGAGGCGTAGCACCTCCAATACTGACTGAAAGTTTCATATTGCATATCCCTTCAAATGTTTGGGGTAAAGTACTCAAGGTTGGTATGGAAATACATAATGTATGTATGTATGTGAAACTAATACCATACTCATGGAGAAAAATGAGAGTTATTGGAAAAGGTGATGTGACAACTCCCATGCAAATTGATTTTTCTATGCTGCATATCTCTGGAGGTGTTTATTGCAGAGGACGGGAATTTGGCACCGAGATGTGTATACAAAATTAATTCCATACTCATGGAGAAAAATTTGCGTTATTCGAAAAGGGGGCATGGAACCTCCCGTACAAATTTACTTTTATACTGCATATCTCTAGAGGTGTTCATGGTAGAGTACTAGACTTGGTACTGGGGTATGTAAAATCAATTCTAAATTCATGAAAGAATATTAGGGTCATAAGAAAAAGGGGCGTGGCACTTTCTGTGCAAATTGACTTTTTCTTGCCACATATCCCTGGAAGTGTTTGTGGAAGAATACTGGAACTTGGTATGGAGTTGTGTATACAAAATGTTTCAATTGCTCATGGAAAAAATGTGATTTATTAAAAAAGGAGACATGTCGCCTCCCATACATACTAAAAATTTCTTAGTACATATCTCTGGAAGGATAGAAAATATTTGGAAGTATTTTAAATTTGTTATGGAGATTTATTTTATAAGTGCCGTACTGATAGCAAAAATTTCTTTTAATGGAAAAGGGAGAGCCGGGTTCGGCCTTATAATCTAAAGCTCTCTTGAGGCATTTGCTACAGTAATGAGAAGTGGTATTTTATCAAGGCCAGGTTACTGAATTTGAGTTGGAAATATTAGAACCCGCCGTGGCACCTCCAAGAAGGTTACATGTTTACGCGTCGTATACCTGGAACCATTTCAAGGTAAACTTAGAGGGATTGATATCTTTCGTATGCCTAGCGCGCAGACGAGATTTTATAATTTCATAGTTTTAAATGGCCTAAATACCTTAACTCGCTTAAAAAATAACGAGCTATAACGAAATGGGCACAGAAATAAAATTTAACATCATTAAATTATTTTTCATATTTGTATAAAAGCGCGGGGTGAAACCCGCGGGTATAAGCTAGTAATAAAATAATTAACTCAAATGGAGGATGACAAATATTTAAAATTAATCAAATTCAGTCTTGAAAAGAAAGTAAGGATTCATATCCTAGTGAGGTATAATCCTCATTATTTTTAATAATAGTAAAAAATCAATGCATTAACACCATTTGAAGTATGCAAATTTCGAATTCCATCCAATCCTTGAAATAAACTGAATAAAAAACAAAACATTAATGTGTACTAACATTTTTTGTTGTTTTTCGAGCATATTTGGAAGCATAATGTTTTAATGTTTATCTAAGCGCTTAAAATTGCTTTTTTCCTGCTTATTTCCAGGGGCACTCGCCCTGTAGTATTTCAATTCCAAATATGAATACATACACATTTGGAAGTTTTTGATACTTTATTATCGCTATTAATTGTACTGTGTGCGGGAAAAAATATTCGCGGTGTGCAAATGCAAAACAAAGAAGAAATAAAAATAAAATGTACATAAGAAAGTTTTTGTCAGGTAGGACGCGAAGTAGAAGGTTAATGCAAATTTTAAACATTTTCCCTCTTTGCAGCACCAAAAAGAAGAATTGTAGAGCCCGCTACAGAACAGGTTGAAGAGGTTTCAGCGTCTACTTCAAGTAGACAAAAAAAGGTGCTTTTCAGTTACATTCAGCTGCAAGCAGGCCTATGTTCATCATAACCGTATGCATGATCGCGAAATACTCCAAAATTCTCGAACCGTTGGTTACTGCATTCCAGGCAACAACAATCAACTAGCTTTTATGCTCAAAGCATATAAACACAATTATTGGCTTAATAAACGGACACAGAATTAAGGCGGAAGAAGGAATTAGAGAGCTGTTGGCAGAGGCTTACGAAATTGCTGAAAAGATGGATGTTGAGCTAAAGCAGTGTTTGCATTATTCAACTTTGCGTTCAACAATTGCGTTCAACTCAACGCAGGGTTGCACGAAAAAAAAGTTGAATGGCTAAATGTTGGCTGGCGACCAACTTTGTTGAAAGCGATTAGTTAAAAGGCCATTCAACCAAAAGTTGAATGCAAAGTTGAACAATGCAAACAACTTTTTATGGCGAATATTTTGATATTTTTTCATATTTTGATATTTTTAGCCATTCAACTTTTTTTTGTGCAACCCTGCGCTGAGTTGAACGCAAAGTTGAACAATGCAAACACACTTTAACGCCACCAAGAAGTGTACCAAGACAACAACACAGAGCCAACCCTTCATCCACAACCGAAGCGGAATATTGGATGCGAGCTCTGTTGATACCATATTTAGATTCGCTGTCTTTATCATTACAGCAAAGATTTAGTGAAGAAAATTGTTGCTTATTCGCTTACTGTTCTACATCCATTTAACTTAATAGATGCTTTAGTGAAGCAAATAAAGGAGAAAGCTGCTGTAATAGCATGCTATTACAATATTCCAAACTTAGAACCAGTGTTGCCGCGAATAATTTTTAGTGGTAGCCAAATTCCTTAAAAAAAAGGTCTAAAAAAGAGCTAAAAAAGTCGTTGTGGCTAAAAATGGTAGCTACAATTTTTTACTTACATATACGTATTTAAGTATACATGCAAGCATTTTCAATAAGTAATGGTATAGAAAAACAATGAACTCTGGAAAAAAGCTTATATTTTATCCAACCAAAGACATTTTTGTATTAAAGGGGAAATATACGACACCAACTTGCTGGCTCCATCAAGTGATTGTACCATCAGGCTCGAAGCATATAACTTACCAGCATGCTGGTACAATATTTATTTCTTTACAAATGAGGTCGAGGAAAGATCGAAATGATTAGAGCCGAAATTTCACAATTTGTCTACCATTTTGTTAAACATTGTTTTTTTTTTTATATCATATAGTGCAAGAAATTTCCGCCAAAATAACTTAGAAAATTGAGCTAATTTCACCACTCACGAAACCAGCATGCTGGTACAATCATAAAATTTTCAAATAGTTTTTGAAGTCACACCAGCAGCTGGTACAATCACACCACAAGAACATACACGGTCAATCGACTTGATGGGCTATTTAACAAAGTAGGCATATTAAGGGCCGTAAACTTATCTATTTTAAACGATAGATAAATCGTTAATAGATAAGTCAACAGCCCTAACACTTTTACAGTATGTATGTATAAAAACGTAAGGAACATACAATACATATATGTATATATATCAGTCTTTCTTAGTTTAAAAATTCATCTCTTACATAAATGAAAAAAAACTGAGATAAAATTAAGCATATACAACTTTTTCATGCCAAGTATGAATAAATTCTCCAAAGGGCCAAAAAAAGGGCTAGGGGCAATTTTAAATTTATGTGGCCAAAAAAAGTATGTGGTAGCTAAATCTAGCCACCAAAGGGCTAAAACGGCAACACTGCTTAGGACTTCAAAGCGAACTATGGTATTTTAACTGGAAGCAAAGAAATATGGCAATAGAAGATTTAAAAGCAATTAAAATAGAGGAGTTGATCTTAGAAGCTGGACTGCTGTACCCAGCAATTGCGCAAGCTCTTTCAATATTTCTCTCGTTGCCATGCACGACCTAAACAATTGAAAGATCCTTTAGCACCCTTAAACGAGTGAAAACTTGGATGCGATCAACAATGTCCGAAGAACGCTTAAATGGTTTGTTTTAATAAAAATTTAAATTGAATTAAACGATGCTTATTTCTCACCATATATATTGCGTACTGGTATATTACAATGTGCATAAGCACGCATTAATTTACATCAATTATTGTGCTTCAGTGTCATTTCCTCCGAATTGGAATAATAAGCAATCGTTTAGTTTGTTGATTTGGGCCAAATTCTTGTAAAATTTGTTCGATGGGTTGGAACTACTCCGGCCGGTGAAATAAAAGCGAAAATACGTTTTCATTTTCCCTCCTACGCGTTTCGGCGCTTTTTTTTCTGCGCCTTCTTCAGGGAGTCTATATTTGAACAATAAATAAACAATAAACATGAATAACATTAACCTGCAAATCATAATTACATTACACAATAACAATCACGTACATAAACTCACAGTTAATATATAAATTAAATCACATTTCACAATAATTTTTCACTTAGCTGTTGTCATTCTATTCTATTTTCTTCAGTTCTCGCAGGGTAGTTTCTAGTTTAAAACAGTGGATCAATTTCTTTGTCTTACTCTGTAGATGTGCTTTTACTTAAAATTATGAATTTAGAAATAAAAGAGACCAATATCAGCATCAAAATTATAAAAGCAAATATAAGACACACTGAAGATATATTGAAAAGGCGACTTCAAGAATTAGACTACGAAAAAGTAATAGAATGTCAGAAACAGTTCTCGAAACAAATCTCTAAAAATACACAAAAAACTTAAAGAACAAATTTCAGGAAATGTTACAAAATTTGGTATTAGGGTAAACGAAGACTGGTTTGTTAACAAAACGAACATCACAGTGCCCCAGGAATCTCGATGGTTGCTCTCACTTGGAAGAAAATTTGCACTGCCCGTTTCCAGGAAATCATTTTCGCCTATACATGTAATCGCAGATTTAGAACAAGGCATACAAGAAATCACAGATGAACGAGAAAAAGACGCAGCAAGAAGCAATATTGCACTTAAAATAAACAGATTCCATGACAAGTTAAACAATAACTCGAAAGAAAAATTTATACTAAAAACACATGCAGACACTAAAAAATTCATAAACCAGCACAAAGATCAAATAATAATAAGCAGACAAAGGAAAGAAAACGGTAATGATTTACAAAAGCGATTACGATCAAAAAATGAGAGAATTGTTAAATGACAGAACGACGTACAAAACCATAAGGAGTGATCCCACGCAACAATTATTACGAAGAAATAATATGATAGTTAACGACCTATATAAGCAGAAGAAAATTGATACCAAACAGAAATTATACTTAACTTGTGTAGCGGCAATTTCGCCGCGACTATATGGACTGCCAAAAATTCACAAGCCAAATACGCCTTAGACCAATTTCTTCATCTACTAATGTACCGTGCTGTAAATTATCTAAATTCATAAGAAATATTTTAAAAAATATAACATAGAAATACAATATTAAAAACTCATTTCAATTAAAAGAAAACCTCCAAAGTATCAGAATAAAAGACGATGAAATCTTAATATCGTTCGACGTAATTTCGTTATTTACAAATATTCCGATTTATTTCGCTATTCGGACGATCATGGAAAAATGGGACAAGTTGGAAAATTACACCAACATAACTAAAAAACAATTCCAGACGGTGCTAGATTTTTGCTTACGGGAAAACAATTATTTCAAATACAACAATCCCTTTTACCAACAAATTTATGGTATGCCTATGGGTAACCCATTATCCCCGATCATAGCAGATATCGTTATGGACAAAATACTAGACGGCAGCATAGCCGAATTGAAACAAAAAGACATACATACATATCATATACATAAAAAAATATGTAAATGATATGTTTGCTATCATCAAAACAAAGGACGCGGAGGACATATTGACAACTCTAAATGCACAACACAACAAAATTGAATTTACATCGGAGAAAGAAAACAATAACAAAATAGCATTTCTGGATGTAGAATTACACAGGAAAAATAACAACATATTGTTTAACTGGTATTCCAAATCTATTTCGTCGGGTAGATTAATAAATTTCCATTCGAATCATCCGTGGAAACAAAAAATAAACACTGCTACTGGACTCATTAGAAAAATAAACATACTCAGCGACAAAGAATTTGCGAAAGATAACGACAAGAAAATAAGAAACATACTATACAAAAACAGCTACCCTAATGGCATTATTGACAATCTAATAGAGGGGACAGTAAACAAGAATCACCGACAAAATCAAAACACCAGAGTTCACTCAGAAAGCACAAACAAAAAATACATCGGCATTAAATACATACCAGGACTAACAAACAACCAAACACTACGAAAAATAATAAGAAATGACAAAATAATATATGCTCACAAGCCACATAATACGCTTGATAGAATATTCACAAAAACGAAAGACAAGATTGAGAAGGAGCAGCAAAGCAATGTAGTCTATGAAATTAAATGCAATGGCAATGGAAAGGAAAACTGCAACAAATGCTACGTGGGCACAACGAAAGGAGCACTAGGCGTACGAATAAACGAATAAAACGGATGCGCGAAACAAGATGACAACAGCGCTGGCTCAACACTTAACTAAAAACGAACACACAGCTGACTTTGACAACACGAGGATTCTGGATATCGAAAGATTAGAAAAGAGGAGAATGACGCTAGAAAGCCTTCGCATACAACAACAGCTGGGTAACGTGATGAACTTCAAGGAAGACGTAGACAACACTAACAACGCCTATGCAGCAGTAATAAGAGACAAATATATATAATTGTGAAAACAAATGAAATGATGCAAATTGTAAAAACCAGTAGCCAAATGATGTTGTGCTAAGAGAAAAATTATTGTGAAATGTGATTTAATTTATATATTAACTGTGCGTTTATGTACGTGATTGTTATTGTGTAATGTAATTATGATTTGCAATGTATATTGGAACACTTATGTATGTAGGTTAATGTTATTCATGTTTATTGTTTATTTATTGTTCAAATATAGACTTCCTGAAGAAGGCACGGAAAAAAAAGCGCCGAAACGCGTAGGAGGGAAAAGGAAAACGTATTTTCGCTTTTATTTCACCGGCCGAAGTAGCTCCAGCTTCAGGATCGAATTTAGGGGGGCCCGACATATAAAAAAAATCCCAAAATTTTCATCTTTACACATTCATGTTTCTGGCTTGCGGGGGACGATATGTACTTGCCGATTTGTTTTACAAAAGTTATTTAAAAAGCAGACGTCTCGGTTGCTTAGCAAACCGGTTAGTCGTTTCTGCAATTATTTCACATTGATTCTCTAAAACAAATTTTCGATGTATTCTTAAAATACATAAACCTAAAGGCAAATAGGAAATTAAACTAACAATTTATTAAAATTAGTAGTAACCCCCGAAATACGGGTGAGTACTTAGCTCAAAATTTATTTAAAGAAGTTCGTGAAAGACAACAATTAATCTTGTATTTCTAGACACCTGATAACCCAGGATAATTTTTATTTCTTAAAAGACATTACTCTACTCTAAGCTTCGTGCAGTGAGCCATAAGAAAACCGTCATCTTTAAGGTATAGTCCAACCTTTCACAATATCTGGTATTAGTCTTAATCTGAAACGCAATAATCAATGAAAATTGGCGCCGCTTATGGTGGAAAGCATTTAATATCACACTTTCAAACTAAAGCTTTCTTAATCCTAGAAGCCTAATCTATTTGGGAGTAACGTAAAGCCTTAACATACGCCGTAGAGGCTTATGTACTTAAAAGATAACCTGTGAGCTAAAATATACTTAGTCCTGTCTTATTTTTTTAAAGAATATCGAAGTTGTGAGTTTTACTAATAATACAACTTAGTTTTATTAATAAAAACTATAACCACATTTATTTAAAACAACAAAGTAAAAAGTAAATTTTGTGTTAAAATTAAAAAAAGAACCATTCCGTATACGCCTCGCCATGGGCGTAGCCAGAACGAAATTTGGGGGGGGGGGGCATCGAAAGCCCAACCCCGTCAGTGTGAGACTTTAACCCAAACTAAACTTCCTACCGTCATGTACCGTTCCCCTCCCGGTACCACCGTCAAGGATTTCGTCGAGGGATAAGGTTATAGATCTATTCTCTTCTTCTTCTTCTTATTTGGCGCTGTAACCGCCAAAGCGATTTTGGCCAACTGACGCTAATTGGAAATGCCAAGTGAAGCCAGAATACTTTCAGAGCTGGGGCGTCGGTTTCCATTCGAACGACATGGTCAAGCCAGTTGAGCCGCTGTGTTTTAATTCGCCACATACCAGCACCGGCATGATGAGTGACTTATAGTGTGGTTTTCGTACGTCGTATTAAGTACTTTACTCCTGAATTGCCTACTCAGTCCAAAGCAGTACTTGATGGCAAGAGCGATTCTGCGTTGGATTTCAATGCTGACATTATTATCGGTGTTAATACTGGTTCCCAAGTAAACGAAATTCTCTACTTTCTCAAAATTGCAACTGTCAACAGTGACGTTGGTGCCAAGGCGCGAATGTGCTGACTGTTTGTTTGATGACAGGGATACTTCGTCTTGTCTTCGATTACCACCAGACCCATTCGCTTCGCTTCCTTGTCCAACTTGCAAAAGCCAGGACAGGCTTCGCGGTTGTTCTTACCGATGATGTCAGTGTCATCGGCATATGCCAGCAATTGTACGCTCTTGTAGTAAATTGTTCCTCAGCGGTTCAGTTCTTCAGATCGTATTATCATTTCCAACATCAGAATAAAGAAGTCACATGAAAGAGAGTCGCCCTGTCTGAAACCCCGTCTGGTGGCGAACGGCAACAGAGCAGAGCTGGTGGTATTGCTCAACGTCATTTTTCACAGCCGTATGAGTTTTGAAGGGATATAGGAAACTTCTTTTTGTGCTGTCGAAAGCGGCTTTAAAGTCGACATATAGGTGGTGAGTGCCGATCCTTTTCTTGGCGGTCTTTTCCAAGATTTGGCGTATTGTGAATACCTGGTCTATGGTAAACAATACATTTGATAAGACCTTGCCACCTATGCTTAGAAGGCGGATCCCGCGGTAGTTGGCACGCATGGCGGAGTCGCCTTTCTTGTGCATTTGGCAGAGCGCACTTGAATTCCAGTCGTCGGGCATGCACCTTATTACCTCCTTGCCATCGTAATTAAATAGCTTAACTGACAGGCAGTCAGCAGTGCTTCTGCCATTCAAAACGGTCGAAAAGTTTTCCCTCATTAACCTGAGTACGTTCTGGACATCGGTCACTATGTCGCCATGGTTGTTCCGACAAGAGTCTTGACACCTTCCGTAATTCGCTCAACCCTCTACTAAAAATTTCGGGTGTTTTTTCTGTCGGCCAGCATTTCAATCATTTTCTCACACTCCCCATCGTACCAGTAATGAGCGGGAAGTGTGGTTTCACTGATCGCGCAAGTCGGTTTGTTGAAGAGTGCTCTCTCACAGCAGGTGTGAGGGTCGAGCGCCGAATCCATTGGCCGTCTGTTTTGATTGCAGCTTTTCGACGTTGAACATTCCTTGCATTGCTGGGGGCCCTTTTTTGCTGCTCCGAGGTTGGGTCGTAGATGGGATGCATCAATATAGTAGTGCGAGTCGATGTTTGGCCCTCGGAGTGTACGTATGTACACCTAAAACACTGGAAGCATGCCTCCCGTCTATCGCAACATGCTCGATTTGGTTTCCCGTTTTTCGATCTGAAGACACCCATGTAGCTTGAAGGAAATTTTTATGCAACAACCCAGTAATATATACTGCCAAGTTTCGGGCCCCGGCGAAGTCGATCACCCTCAGCTAATATGTACGCTCTAAGCTAAGAGAGCCTTGGATGCACATATGAATGAAATGTTGAAGAATCTCGCTTTGATGCGGATTGTGGCTAGACTTTCGTCCACTAGAGTGAACGCCGGTCTCTCTCCCACCACAAATCCAACACCGAATTGCACTCCTTTACGTGGCAACTGTAGTAGACGTCGCAAGGCTCCACGCTTACCTTCCTCGCCCCGTCCATCGCATTGCGTGGATGGCGTTGATGTCAGCCTTTATTTTCTCTAGGACATCAACCTGCCGGGCAGAGGCACCATCCCGATTAAGGGTTCGGATGCTCCAAGTGCATACCCTAAAATCATGGTCCTTCCTATGCTTGCCGTGATCGTCATCAAAAGAAGGGGGTATCATCCGAGGCATGTGTTTTTTTCATTGGGCAGGGTTCTAACGTGGCGGGACCCAAACCCAGCGCACGCGGGCCACTCCCAGTTGAATGGCAGTCAAAAGCTTTGCAGTACTGGGAAATGTACAAAACATAGTGGTCAAAAGCGAAAATCTCAACTAAACCCTGATGTATTTTTAAAATTCATAGGTCTACATACCTGTATAGTAAACCAAGTAGCCGGACCAGACGTTATTCAAAATAAAATATGTAAAAAATAAACTTTTTTCCGCATACTCTGTAATATTCCTCCGCAATTTCGTAAGGTAAACTAACAATTTATAATCATTGCTTTGCAGCGAAATATCTTATCTTAAATTATACACATAGGTATGTATAAATATGAGGGCGTATTAAACATTTTGAGTATGCAGATTTTTTATGCTGGTATATTCATTTATGCTAAATATATTACTTGAATTTGTTTTGTCACACTTAAGAAGTAAACGTCTTGGCTGTTCACCCAACCGGTCTATAGTTTTATCCATAATCTCAGATTGTACAGAAAAGACACAAACATGAAGACAAAGTAAAAAACAATTGAACTATGAATTTATTTATAGTTTCCGTTCAATCCATTTATGCTCATTGTCGACTGCAGCCAGGTTTTTACCCTTTTTAAATGGAAATGCTTTGAAGTTAGAGAGAATAACGTGATACAGAACCGGATGATCCACATATCCGCTTTTTAAATCAATTTACTAATTATTTTGTTAGCGTTGGGAGTATAATTTGTTATACAGTATATATATAGGAAAAACCTTTAAAGTTAGGGGGGCCGAAATTATCAAGCAAGCATTTCGTGGTAATATATTTCAATATCTAGGCAAAAGATTAGAATATTCAAAACTATGAATAATACCTAATAACTTTTCCGAATCTCAATTCCACGGAAATATGGTTAATATTTTTCAATAGATTATATTATTCACTATCGACTTTTCTGCCGCTTTTTACTTTTTTGACAAACACGGTCAACTCCAGCTTGCACTTTAGTTTGATATAAAGCTCAATTCTGTGGCTGCTACAGATCGGCCTAACTAAGTCGTATGACTGAGCAATTATATATAGATACTTAAGGTCTGAACTACAAAACATAGCGACATGTAACACATCGTGCAAGTGCCAGTTTATATCATGTCACTTACACATGTTTGAAAGTGATATATGAAGACATTGCCGAATAAATTCAAATCAAATTATGCATCAAATTTATGCATGTCAACAAAAGGAACACATACGACATATTCAGCATTATTATTTACATTGTATATACGTGAAGAGGTTTTCCGAATTTTGCAAGCTCCTACTATAGTAAAATTTATTAAACAATTATCTAATTAAAAATCTATATACCAACGGTGGGCAAACGTGGCTCTTCGTGCCAAATGCGGCTCTTTACTTAGCAAAGTGCGGCTCTTTTTTACTTTCTCCTTGCTTAGAACATTGCTCTTTTTACTTTTTAGTCAATTTTTAAACCTTTTTCGCATTCTGTGCTCTCTTGTAACCGGTAAATTTGGTTACCATCTCATAAGCTGGTAACAAAATATTGTCCCGTGAAATACGCAATACAGGAATTTCCACAAATCTTCATAGCTGAGTTGCTCAATATTTTCACTGCATTACCAACGTAGCTAGAATCGCGGTGACAAGAAGTGGTAACATTTTTTGGTAATACAATTTTTCGGTCACAAAATCTTCGGTAACGTGCAGAATAGACCTGTTAATTTAAACAAAATTTCTATCAGCTTTTCGTCTAACTTGCAAGTTTCTGCAAATTTCTGTTCGCGTATTATTTTGGATATTTTTCTCTTGTGAGAGAACAGATGATATTTCGCCGGAATTTTGCTGTTGGACATTTTTTACTGGAGATTTTAATCGAACGTACCTATTGACTATCCAACATTTAACAGAATTGTTACGAACGGCTTTAACTGACCTAAAGCCAGATTTTGAAAATCTCGCCAAAGGGATCTTTTGAATTTTCTTTTATATCTATCTTACGTACAATAGAATAATAATAAAATTAATGTTTTTCATTTCTAATAATAATTTTATTTAAAAATAAAATTTGTGTTTTTCTTGCTCTTTTTTTGTGGCTCTTTGTAGCATTTATAACTTAGATCTGGCTCTTTTCGGCCTCGGCCTTGCCCACCCCTGCTATATACATTTTCATACAAGGCAGGATTAAACAGTATTAAAAATATGCTGCAGAAACACAACAGCAAACAACAGCTGAGCTAAGAAGCAATGACATGGTATAACAGTATGTTTGAGATGGAATGACATGGCATAGCAATGCATGAAATTTTTGAAAATGACATTTTAATAGATACGCTGGGAAGAAGTTAAGAAAATTTTTAAATTTATATTTTGTTACCTACTTCACCGATTTGAAATCTGAAAGCTATACCTTTCATGAGCATGAAATGGTATTATAACTTTGGTCCGATATTTGCCCTGTAGGGAAACAAACTAGTGCGGAACTGGTTCGGTTCTAGTGCGTTTGAAACCATGACTAGTACGCGTTAATTCTCTTTTGCATGCTAGCGACTGGCGAATTTAACATTGCGATGTCCTAGGAAGTGCCAATTGTCCCCCGTTGCATCCCTTTTTCTATAGTTCCGAACCAGTTCCAAATTCGACAGATGAGATCTAGTTCGTTCTGCATCCCCTTTTCTTTAGTTCCAAACCAGTTCCTAATTCGACAGATGAGATCTAGTTCGATCTGCATCCATGTTTTATGTGTAGTTCCCAACCTATTATAAATTCGTCACCTTAGATATATATTTCTAATCAGGCTTGTCGAAACATTTCCCTTTTATATTAAATACGATCGGTTGAAGGAAGGACAATACCATCACAAATGTTTAAACGCATTTATTAAAAATTTATAAACCACATTAGTAGTAGTAGTAGTATTAAACTTAAGTAGTAAGTAAAAAAACAAAAGTGCGTTCTGCTTAAAAGTAAAAATATTAGTTCACTTTGTCTTACTTGTCTAAATTTAAGCATATTGATTTTTAAGTAAATTCAGTTCTTTTTAAGCTTATATGTATATGAAGTACTTCGAAAGTTTTTGTCGTACTTAACTTAAATAAGAAATCAGTCAATCTATAAAGTTTAGGTACAGTGAAGTTTTTACAATACCGGCAACTATTTTTTAAATATTTTTTTCCCCCTAATTTTTTATAAAAATGTGGTTAATTCTACACCAAAAATCCCAAAAATCAGAGTTCCAAACCTTATGCAAAATTAAAGAAAACTCTGCGAATTTCCATCCAAGTATTGCCATTTACACTCTTTAGAAAAAAGTTAAGTACTCAGTTATTAGCCCATTCAATTTTAGTATAACAAAGTGCAAGTTTGAGGTAGCTAGGACTTGATATTTATTTTTTTTTGTTGTTTGGTAAGTCCTAGCTTCCTCATACTTGCACTTCATTATACTAAAATTGAATGGGCTAAAAAAATGTTTCTAGAGAGCGTAAATAGAAAGTGAATTATTTTAATGAAATTTTGCAGAGTTTTCTTAAATTTTGCACAAGGTTTGGAACTCTGATTTTTGGGGATTTTGTTGTAGAATTGACCATATTTTTATAAAAAATTACCGCAAACTAAAATATTAAAAAAATAGTTGCCCGTATTGTAAAAAATTCGTTGTACCTAAACTTTATTGACTGACTGTATTAAGGTAGCTGTGGTGGATTGCATAAAAAAAAATTAATTTGTCTTTTCGTAAAAAAAAGGTAGCTCTGGTGGCTTGCATTTTTAAATAAATTTCGTGAAAAAGTGGTAATTATTTTGACACTTTTTTTTAAATGCCTCTCTTTCTGCACCTGCATTGCCTTTCTCAATTGTGATTGTTAAGCAACTCAAAAACTATACCAGCATGATTACCGACGTATCCTTTTGAGAGTAGCCGCACCCTTATAAAAGGAATAAGACCCAAACTTTTCAAGTAAAAATTTCAGTAGGTTGCGTCTTTATGGCCTTTTCAATTTTATAAATTATCATTATTTTTAAGTGGAAAAATAAAACTGAAAATTAATGATAATCTCTTCGCGAAAAAATAAAAATCATAAAATAATCATTATTTGTAATCCCAAAAATAAAAATCAAATAATAATTATTTCCGTTTGAGCGAAAAAATAAAACTCAATAATAATTCATAAAATAATGATTAAATGTTGATTTAAATTATTTTACTCATAATGATTACCTTACCTGCTTTTAAAATTTAAAATAGAATAGTTTAGTGAAAGTACCACATTTCACTGCTTTTGGACTGCTAGTTACTATCGGACTGGTTCGTTCCCTCCCCCTGCCCCTACGTAGCGACGCCCATGAATAACATCGATATAAGTTGTGCATGAATACACCTTTTCATCGCTGAACATTTTGAGTGAAATATCAATAGGCTTTCTCAATAAAATTAAACACCAATGGTTTTAGTCGACTTTCCTCGACGGTGACTTTCTGTATAATGACGCTTGCTTTTATTTCAAAATGGATCCTCATGATACAAAGTTATCGATAAATGCATAATAGGTTAAGGTCTAGTTACACGATGCTTAAGGTCTAGTTACTTGATATGGTATAACGCAGTATATTACAAGGTATTTACAATATAATTACATGTGTGCACGTCCTACAACTCGGCCGTCCTGACACATAGAATCTCCTGATTCTACAATTTGTATCTAACATTTCTTTGTTACAATCTTTGTTTCAATCCCCTTTTCTTTACTTTTGTGCTTTTTACCTTGATACCACGGTTTCAAGTTTGTGACTGACCAAGTACCTTTATACGGAATTTGGGTTTGTTGAAACCCTTCTACGTCCTCAACTAAGTACCGATCGTTTTCTAAAATCTTTGATACCCTATAGGGTCCTTTAAATTTTGGAATCAATTTACTAGATACCGCTACTTGCGAATTGACTTTCGAAAGTACAACGTAGTCCCCTACCTCGAATTTGTCCGGTTCTCGCCGTCTAGCGTCTGCATAAGCTTTATTGTAAACCTGAGCTTTCCGTTGTTCTTTTTCTGCCTGACTCCTAATGTCCTCTATAGACCTGCAGTTTGTTTGTAACAAATCTAGTACATTTTCCCTGATGCTATCTATTATCTGGCCTTTTTGTCTTACTCCAAATAGCATTACACAAGGTTGCTCTTTGGTTGCTTTATGTACGGTGTTATTCATTGCGTGCTCCACCGACTCTAAAACCTTATCCCAACTTATGTCTTTTTCTGAATCTATCATTTTCGCTATCATTGGACCTAGACTTTTATTAATAATTTCCACCTGTCCATTTGCTTGGGGTGAATTCGTTGCAACCTTTACGTGTTGCACATTATTATTTTCTAAAAACTCCTCGAACTCTTTAGACGTAAAACACGTCCCTCTATCTGACACTATAATTTTCGGCCTGCTGTATGATCTGAAGTAATCTTTTAGCGCTACAATTGCTTCCTTTGATGCAGTAGTTTTCGCTGGGTATAAGCGGACAAACTTTGTGAACGCGTCTACTATCGCTAATATATGTCTGTACTTTGTATTTTTACTATTAATCGGTCCGTAGTGGTCAATATGTACCATTTCAAACGGCTTGTTTCCCTTTGGAATCATATGTAGGAACCCTTCTTTCTTTCCACTTTTATTCGAGAAAGCTATGCATTTTAAACAGTTTTGAATATGAGTTGTCGCCTTGATCCTCATCTTCGGAAACCAATAACTCTTCATTATAGTCTCTACCACTTTATCCACACCCATATGACCTAATTCGTCATGGTACTTATATAAAACATGTTCTTCCATAGACTCAGGTACATAGAAAAGTAAATCGTCGTTGTTTTTCTTGTAAACTATGCCATTTCTCATTTCGTAATAACTACTTTCTGTTTCTTCTAAACCTCTCTTTATTTTATTTATGCATTCATCCCTACTTTGGCATATGATTAAGTTTTCTTCAAACGTGTTTGTATGAATCACTAAAACATTGTTAGTTCTACTTAACGCATCCACATGTTGCATCCTTTTTCCCATCCTATGTTCAAGTTCGTAATCGTAGTTTTGTAGCTCTAGCGCCCACCTAGCAATTCTTGGATTCATGTCCTTTTTATTAAGCGTTAGGGTCAAGGAATTGCAATCAGTGACAATTTTAAACTTTATACCTTGCAAATATACTCTGAATCTCTTTAAAGCATAGACTATCGCTAGCGTTTCTAGTTCAAAACTGTGATACCTAGATTCTATGTCCGTCGTGCGCTTAGAAAAGTAGAACACAGGGTGTAACTTCCCATCCTTTTTCTTTTGCAATAAAATCGCCCCAAAGCCCAAAGCGCTTGCATCACAGTGCAACTCCGTTGCATCATTCGGGTCGTATATAGCCAATACTGGAGATTCTATCAATTTCTTTTTGAGAGTATTAAATGTTTCTACTTCTTTTTCACCGAATTTAAACTTTTGTTCTTTTTTTGTAAGGTCATAGAGAGGCTTAGCTATAGTTGAAAAATCTTTTATAAATCTGCGAAAGTATGAACACAATCCTAGGAAACTTTGGACTTCTTGTGTTTTAGTTGGAACCGAAAAATTTTCTATGGCTCTCAACCCTTTTTCGTCCGCTCGTATTCCTTCGCCCGTAACAACATATCCTAAATATGACACCTTCGTCTGTAAAAACTCACACTTGTCTAACCGTAGCTGTAGATTATTTTATACTAGTCTTAGGAAAACTTTCTCTAATATACTAAAATGTTGCTCTAAATTCTGTGTCGCAATCATAATGTCATCTAGGTATACTATAACCTCTCCACTTCGAATCATGTCTGCGAAAATTTTATTGATAAACTTTTGAAACGTTGCCGGAGCGTTTTTCAATCCGAAAGGCATCCTTAAGAACTCATATTGTCCTAATGGTGTCGTGAAAGAAGTATACTTTACTGACTCTTCACTTACATATACATGAAAAAAACCATTCTTAAGATCCAATTTAGTAAATATCATCTTGTTTGCTAATCTGTCCAATAAGTCGTCTATGAGCGGTATGGGATAATTATCCTTCGCTGTAACCTTATTAAGCTTCCTGTAATCAACACACATCCGTAACTCGCCCGTTTTTTTTTTTACCAGCACTATCGGTGAGACATACTCTGATTCGCTGGGTCGTATGTACCCTTTTGTCAAATACTCGTCAATAATTTTCTGTAGCTCCTGTTTCTCACTATACGACAACCTTCTAGGTGCACAACTGAATGGCTTATCACTTTCTAAAACCAACCGCAATTCTTTTCTTACTCTCGGTCTGTCCAGTCTTTCCGATTTGATATATATCCTATCAAACATTTCTTCAAAACGTATTCGATCTTTATATGCTACCTCTTCGCCTATCTTGTATTCTGCGCGACCTTTACTACATATATCAATTGCTAGTATCTGATTTACAGCCTCATTCAGTTCATTATCTTCACTAGTATTTTTGTTATAATTCGTAAATTCACATATGTTCTCATTCGTCACTGCTGTATCGTTTATACCCTCAGCCTCGCACATTTCATTAACTTCGTTAACATTGTCTTTAACGCCTACTTGCATTGTTAAATCCATATCCTCAACATCTATTTCAATATTTTCACTTTTCGGATTTTCATCAACATCTTTTACATTATTTACATATTCATGCGTACTTTTTTTTGTTTCATCTATATTGCTTCTATTCTCGGCTTTGTACATTTTCTGAACTTCGGTAACATTATCTGCATCACCTGATTGTACTGTTCTATCCAAAAATTCAACATTTCCAATTTTTAGTTTTGCATCACATGCATTTATAAAGTTTCTTCCTAGTAGCACCGAATAATCAATAGACTCATTAGGAACCACTAAAAGTTCAATTAAAATGTTTTTATTCAAAACTTTCACGTAACATTTGATCTTTCCATTTATATTCAAAAAAGACTTATTTAATCCATAGTAGCAACTTTTAATTTTTTGTAACTGTACCCTTGCTGGTACCAAAACTTCTTTAATTAGACTTATAGGGCTCCCGGAGTCAACTAAGCATTCTACAAACATATCAGTATTAGGTTGTGCTATAATATTTAAATTTAAATAACTTACAAAAGAATTTTCCGTCGACTGCTTCTTATACTGCTTACAATTTGTTGCATAATGGCCCTGTTCTCCGCAGGCATAACATGATCCGGCCTCACGTTTTGGCTTACGGCAGTCCTTGGCGTAATGACCTGAACAATTGCAATTATAACATCGCAACCTTTCCTTCGTTCGTGACTCTGCAGTTGACTGTTTTGGTAACTCGATCATACGGAACGCTTTAACCACTTCGCTTGCCGTCGAAAAATTTTGCATTTTAGCTTGTGTGCGCAACTGTTTGTCTGGAATTCCTTCTACTAAGTAATCAGCTAACTCACCATCGCTAAGATTCAGTCCGCTACTTAGAACACACTTTTCGTTGAAGTAATTAGCGAAACTTTCTTCATGCGACCATTCGCGCCTTTCAAATTTGCGCCGCTTCTGGAACTTGTTCTCATATGACGCGAACACAATCTTCATCTCACTCAGCAACTTGTCAATATTTTCTGGAAAACTTGTCTTCGCATTATACCAGGCTAAGGCTGCTCCCCTTAGCTTCAAATGAACAATGAGACCCATTATGGCATCGTCCAACTTAAACATTTCACGGTAGTGGAGTAATTGTTTTTGCCAAACATCAAAGTCATCGCCACCATCGTACTTAGGAATAACTTCCTTCAACATTTCAAAATTGTTGGTCGCACCTTTGCTAACGCTTGTAGTTGCCGGCGTCACTTGCTTTTCTAAAAGTTGTTCTTTCAATTTCAGTACCTCTACTTCTTTTTGCAAAAGTTCAATCCTTAGTTTGTCAATTTTTTCATTGTTGTCGCGCACCAACGAGGAGTATTTCGTTTGATCGTGATTTTGTTCCTTTTGGCCGACTGCACTCTTACGATTTACGAATGTACCACCACGTACACAAGCTACGCCATTTTGTATATACACTGCTTCGTCGCCATTTTCATTGTTGCCGGTCTCCGTTGTAACACCTTTGTCTCTGCCTTGTACCATTCCATCGTCGTTGTCCGTCTCCTTTGTCGCACCTTTGTCTCTACCTTGAGTACTTTCAGCATCGTTGCCCACAACATTTTCAATTCCTTTGTCTCCACGTTGTCTTTGATTTTCATAACTTTCCGCTCCATAGTAATCCTCGATTTGTGGACACAGCCCTCGTGCTTCTGCCGACAGCGCGTTAAGTCGTGCGGCCAGCGAGGCCTTAGCGCCGCTTGCACTAAGTCCAACAACCGAGCACCATTCCTTTAATTGCATTAGAGAATACTTCTCCGCACTTATTGTTTCCTCAGTCATTTTTAAATTAAAAGAAGTTTTATGGCTCAACGCCCACTTCTGATGAAATATCAATAGGCTTTCTCAATAAAATTAAACACCAATGGTTTTAGTCGACTTTCCTCGACGGTGACTTTCTGTATAATGACGCTTGCTTTTATTTCAAAATGGATCCTCATGATACAAAGTTATCGATAAATGCATAATAGCTTAAGGTCTAGTTACACGATGCTTAAGGTCTAGTTACTTGATATGGTATAACGCAGTATATTACAAGGTATTTACAATATAATTACATGTGTGCACGTCCTACATGAGGCTATTTAAAAATTGAAATTAAGTACATTATGAGAAAGTCAAATTTCGTGGATTTTCGCAACAATGTTCTCGATTTTCGGAAACAAGGCGTTAAAATACAAAAAAAGTAAGAGCAGCGTTGTTTTCGGCTATGCCGAAGGCTTCACACCTTTCATGAACATCTGAAAATTTTACTTTAACAGATTACTGCATTTGAAAAAATTTATATATTCACACATATATAAAAAATCATATCTAAACAATCAGAGGTATGGAAGATATACATACCTTATATAGCACCAATCCAAGTGATTTTAACTGCTGTGTGATCGGTATGTAAACCAGTAACACAATTTAATGGGTTTAGCATCCTTCATAAAGGAGATATATCGCACAAACTGGTATCTGAACAATCAGTGGTATAAGAGATAAAACTTATACAGCATAGATTTTGGCGATTTTCTCAGTAGACTTTGTATTATTATTTATAAAATAGCTGAAGAAATTCTTCGGCTTTAGCTGTCCACATAAAGAAGTTTACAATAAAACCCCATATCTAAACAATCAGTTGTATGGAGGCTATAAATAGGTTATAGTGACCCGATCTTTGTTAATTTTACTGTAAATTTTCTGTTTATAATGAGTGAAAATAGTGCGAAATTTCATGTTTCTAGCTGCATAGATGGAGAAGTTATAACAAAAAATCGCATATCTGAACAATCAGTTGTATGGGAGATATATGTTGTAATGACCCGATCCTTGTTATTTTGACTGCAAATATTCTGTTAATAATGAGTGAAAACGGTGCGAATTTTCTTGTTCCTATCTGCATAAATGGAGTAGTTATGGCAAAAAATCTCATATCTGAACAATCAGTTGTATGGAGGCTATAGGTTACAGCGATCCGATCTTCGCCATTTTCACTGAAATTACTCTGCTGATATTGAGTGACAACAGTGAAAAACTTCATGTTCCTAGCTACTTAAATGGAGGAGTTATAATAAAAACCTTATATCTGAACACTCAGTTGTATAGGAGCTATATGTTATAGTGGTCCGATTCTTCCGGTTCCAACAAATGATTTATACAATATAAAAATGCACCCACCTACCGAATTCCATCCGGATATCTCGAAAACTGGGAGACTAGATTGCATACAAACTGACGGACAGACAGACGGACATGGCTTAATCAACTCAGCTCGACGTTCTAATCATTTAAGTATACATTTTAATGGGTCTATCTCCTCTTATTCTGGTACTTACAAACATCGGACCAAAGTGGTAATACCATTTCATGCTCTACCAGTAATGAGCGGGAAGTGTGGTTTCACTGATCGCGCAAGTCGGTTTGTTGAAGAGTGCTCTCTCACAGCAGGTGTGAGGGTCGAGCGCCGAATCCATTGGCCGTCTGTTTTGATTGCAGCTTTTCGACGTTGAACATTCCTTGCATTGCTGGGGGCCCTTTTTTGNATTTCTTAGGCAAAAATGCTTGAAATTA
Organism: Rhagoletis zephyria; assembly: GCF_001687245.7. Classification (NCBI taxonomy): domain Eukaryota; kingdom Metazoa; phylum Arthropoda; class Insecta; order Diptera; family Tephritidae; genus Rhagoletis; species Rhagoletis zephyria. Next base: position 20,359 of record NW_016159779.1, on the reverse strand, counting down.
ACCAAATATCCATAATCGCGATGTGCTCTTAATGCAAAAACCTTGACCCGCCCTAATTTACATATCTGTGTTCGTATGGAAAAGTAGCTTATGTCGAAAGGCCGGCTTTAGTATAATGCGGCATTCCCTTTATTCTTTAAACGACAAGGAATTTTAGGATGAGACTTAACAAGAATATTGACTTGCTAGTATCGGAACTATTTCTTGCACGTTTATTTGCCGAAAGTTGTTCAAGGCTCAGCGCCGGTGAGTCATTCGCAATCGTATGCTGCGAATGCCGATTTATGCTAAAGCCAGCCTTTCGACATAAGCTACTTTTCCATAAGAACACAGATATATCACATTTATGTACATTACATAAAATTTCATTTCGTTTTATACTAAAACACGGTATTTTTTACTCAATGCATAAGAACTTATACATATGCTAGGTATGTAAGAACATTCGACCGGTTCAAAAAAAAATTGTTTTCATCTTTTCATCATATTAGTAGAGAAATGAGTTGCACTACATGCCCACAGAAATTTTTTCAAATACTTTCCCAATATCTTGAATATCAGATTAGCGAATCGTATTTGAACGTTAAAACTTTTTGATATAATTCTATTATCGTCTTAAAACCCAAATATGTATAATTGGCAGCTATTTCGAACTAATACAAAAAATCCCCAGGTTTCAAGGGGTAGTTTTTAGCCAGGAACTCAAATATGTTAATATTTTTTCCTACCAAGCAATGTAAATTAATAGTAAATAGAATCTGCAACAAAAATTTACAAAATCATGAATATCAATTTTTAAATTGTCCAACTATCCTCAAAAATTTTCCAATATTCTCAATACTATATCCATCTTATTCCATTTTCGGACCTTGTTAATGCTGTCAACGGAATTTCGTTGTATTTTTTTAAATCCGAGTTATTACCGATCTTTCCCAATAGCAGCACACACACAGACATAGTTTGTCTCTTCCCTGCAGCAAAATTTAGACAGTCTGGCAAAGCGCTAGTTCCTACCTACAAATTTCAGAACTGTCTCTGAACTAGGGATGTTGCGAATGTGGAATTTTAGACATCCGCGGATGCGAATGCGGATGCGGATGTTTAAATGCTAACATCCGCGGATGCGGATGCGAATGCGGATGTCATGTATTTTTAAGAAATAATCTAGGTGGGTAAATTAGATGATTTAGGTAAATCAAAAAGGAAAGGTTAATAATTTTTAATAATCTGCCTTATCCTGAGTTTTGCCCGAAAAAAATTCACCCGAAAATTTGTATTCCTCCCATAGTAAATCTTCCTTATCCTGAAAAATATAATATATATGGCTCATTCCACGGTGACGGGTGTGACATTTCAACTCACATTTTAAGGGTTAATTCTTAAACTGTAATACAAAATTCTTTAAAACGAGTATTTTGTAAAAGGTTTCCGAGATATACACAATGCCTGGAATAAAAATTCCAAAAACAATTTAATCCGAACGAGTTATCTGAATTTTAAACACTGGGACGGGTGTGACGAGTACGCAAACCAAATTAACTACTCCTTACTTGCAACAGAGTTTTTCTGCTAATTATGTCTTCTGCTTATGGTTTTAAATAGTTCGTTGTATAGTTAAATAAACATTCTCAACATTTACGCCAAAGTTGCTTGCCGCTATTGGAAATTATAGATTATATGTTCCGAATTCAACTGTGACGGGTGTGACTTGACTTTGTGACGGGTGTGACAAGTTGAGCATGAATACATAAATACACATTATTAGACAACTATGCTAACTTTATTTCTCAAAAAGTCGGATTTTACGAACACATACAAGATTCTGCCACCTAAAGACGGGATAATCCTTGATCGGACTCTTCTTCTCCATTGTATGTCTTAGTAATTGTAAAGTACCTTATTTTTAAATAGTATGAGGCTATTACCTGTCAAACCGAGGCCGTTACCTGAAAAAACCGTTTCAGATACTTTTTTTGCCCTGACAAGCGAAGTAATGATATCTTTTTATCCGTGACAGCATAGCTTAAGTTTTCCCATCGCTCGAGCAACATATCTTTATGATTAGCTTTATCATCGCTGATCACAAACAGATATATGACACATTTCAGAATAGCTGATAAGTAACGGTAGCAGTCCCTGGCCGAATTTATTGAAGTTTATCAAACTTTAAATTGTGGCGGGTGTGACATGTGATGGGCGTGACCAACATAATCGGTTCTTTTTTCGAAACTAAAAGCATATAAATACTTAAAAGGAATTCACAAATATTTCCCTGTGTCATAGCGTTACTTTCGTCAGCTTTTTTACACTGTCCAAGATGTGTTTTCCTTGTGACGGGCGTGATATTAAAATATGCTTTGCTTCAATATATAATAAAATATTTAGCACTTGCCCGAAAAATTTGAAAATTACGCCGTTACAATGCTAACGAATTTGTCTCTCCACTGACGGTTTAAACAATGCAAAAAAGGTAATAGACTACGAAAATCAGTCTTGTAAATTTTGAAAAAAATTAACCTCTCATATGGGTTTGTAAATGGTACAACCTAAAGTAAAAAAGATCTGATTTTGAGATAAATTTCAGAATTTTGGCTTTCAGTCTTGAAAGTTAGATTTATTTACTCTTACTTACTGGAAATAATACAGTCATATTCTTTAGTTTATTTTCGTTTCATTCGGTATCGATTACCGTGGAATGAGCCATATACTAAATATGTACATGAAAACCGAAAGTGAAAAGTGAACCGGTTCTGGGAAAATTAAACTCATGATAAGACTGAATGTTTTTTTAGTACTTGAATTTTGTACTTAATAAAAACTTTTTGAAGGGTCGTAAATCAAACCTGCGCCACTATATAACTACTCGCTCGAGGCGATAAACTTGAAAAACTTGAAACTTGACAAAATTGTAAATTCTTTTCGATTGACACTGCACCAGTTGAGAGGACTTTCAGTTATATTTATTTATTTTTATTGCAATGCAGTTATTACTTTTTGAGAATTTTATCGGGGCTGCAAGTGTCGAATGTATCCTCCTGACTTTCATCTTTACAATCTAGCATCATGGCACAATCGTTGTTTAAACACCGTTTTTTTCGAAAGAATTCTTCATTCTCATTATTTTGGTTGTCTCGGAATTTGTCACGTCATCAGCGTTTTTCAATTTATTTTTTGTAACTCATTTTTTATGCTTTCTTCTGTGACTGGTTAGATATACGTCTGTGCACTTGCACAATGTTCCAGGGACCGAAAATAACAGTTATTTTTTTCTGAGTTAAATTTGGCCTAACATTTTTTACTCCGAAATAAACGTCCTATCCGGATAATAAAGAAACCGCTTATCCAAATTAAACAAATTTGGTACCATATGAAAGAGGACTGAAATAGCTTTTAAACGGAAATAACGAATGAAGGTTACCACCTCTATTTATATTTTTTCATAACTCAATACTAAAGAAGTTCATGTAAATACATACCTGACCCAATGTTTGTTCTATGGTAAGTAATTAACATTTATGATTGAAATACAAACAGACATTCACATTTATATATATAGATTTTTCAATGTGTGTCTTTCCTCTTTTAGACATTTCAGTTTTAAAGTTTTAAAGTTTTAAAGTCTTCTTTCATTGGATACCAAACTTGTTTAATTTGGATAAGCGGCAGAGCTGTGTAAGTGTGAAATCATTTTCAATTTTAAATCAACAATTTTTTTCTATCCAGTTTTCATTACTTATTCTTCGCTTACGATTGAGGTTTAAAATTTTTGAATTTTCCATTCTCTCAAAGCAGTTATGAATTCACACATCAACATATTCATAGCAAGATTGAAAAAACCAATGCCCAATCAAAAAAAGGTTTAACACTGAATGAGTATTGAAAAGGCTGCAATCTTTTATGTGTGTGCATTCTTTAACTCAGTACCAATCATTAGTTCAAAGACACCCTGGTAAATAACTTTTTGATAAAAA
>NW_016159779.1:15120-16362 GCF_001687245.7 Rhagoletis zephyria | reverse complement strand
AAAGTGAAAAGTGAACCGGTTCTGGGAAAATTAAACTCATGATAAGACTGAATGTTTTTTTAGTACTTGAATTTTGTACTTAATAAAAACTTTTTGAAGGGTCGTAAATCAAACCTGCGCCACTATATAACTACTCGCTCGAGGCGATAAACTTGAAAAACTTGAAACTTGACAAAATTGTAAATTCTTTTCGATTGACACTGCACCAGTTGAGAGGACTTTCAGTTATATTTATTTATTTTTATTGCAATGCAGTTATTACTTTTTGAGAATTTTATCGGGGCTGCAAGTGTCGAATGTATCCTCCTGACTTTCATCTTTACAATCTAGCATCATGGCACAATCGTTGTTTAAACACCGTTTTTTTCGAAAGAATTCTTCATTCTCATTATTTTGGTTGTCTCGGAATTTGTCACGTCATCAGCGTTTTTCAATTTATTTTTTGTAACTCATTTTTTATGCTTTCTTCTGTGACTGGTTAGATATACGTCTGTGCACTTGCACAATGTTCCAGGGACCGAAAATAACAGTTATTTTTTTCTGAGTTAAATTTGGCCTAACATTTTTTACTCCGAAATAAACGTCCTATCCGGATAATAAAGAAACCGCTTATCCAAATTAAACAAATTTGGTACCATATGAAAGAGGACTGAAATAGCTTTTAAACGGAAATAACGAATGAAGGTTACCACCTCTATTTATATTTTTTCATAACTCAATACTAAAGAAGTTCATGTAAATACATACCTGACCCAATGTTTGTTCTATGGTAAGTAATTAACATTTATGATTGAAATACAAACAGACATTCACATTTATATATATAGATTTTTCAATGTGTGTCTTTCCTCTTTTAGACATTTCAGTTTTAAAGTTTTAAAGTTTTAAAGTCTTCTTTCATTGGATACCAAACTTGTTTAATTTGGATAAGCGGCAGAGCTGTGTAAGTGTGAAATCATTTTCAATTTTAAATCAACAATTTTTTTCTATCCAGTTTTCATTACTTATTCTTCGCTTACGATTGAGGTTTAAAATTTTTGAATTTTCCATTCTCTCAAAGCAGTTATGAATTCACACATCAACATATTCATAGCAAGATTGAAAAAACCAATGCCCAATCAAAAAAAGGTTTAACACTGAATGAGTATTGAAAAGGCTGCAATCTTTTATGTGTGTGCATTCTTTAACTCAGTACCAATCATTAGTTCAAAGACACCCTGGTAAATAACTTTTTGATAAAAA
>NW_016159779.1:0-13113 GCF_001687245.7 Rhagoletis zephyria | reverse complement strand
GTACAAAAATTTCAACCCTGATACAACAAATAGTATTAGTACTGAATGATAATGACAGATTGCATTCCCATAAACGTCCAATCATACATGATTGAGTTTTTTTTTTGCATTCACATTCTCTATGTGAATGGGTATCAACCATTCCATAACACACTACATATTTTGTGTTTGCAATTTGTAACCAATCTCAAGAGTGGTTGTTAAATTTTTTAAATCAAACAATCACATTTTTTAAACGAAAAAAATGAGAATGCACACTCAATTGATTCAATCATTACACAGCTCTGATAAGCGGTTTGTTTATTATCCGTAAAGTACTTTTATATCGGAATAAAAAATATTTGGCCAAGTTAACTCGCAAAAAAGAATAACTGTAATTTTCGGTCCCTTCAATATTCGCATTCGCAAAAGATCCGCATTGATTTTTGCGAATGCGAATGTTAAAATAAATGCGGAAGCTCCGCGGATGCGAATGCGAATGCGAATATTCGCAACAACCCTGCTCTGAACTACTGCAAAAGGGATTTAGAGCTGGACGGTTGAAACTCATATGTTGCTAGTTGCGCTGTTATCAATGTTACTCATCCTGGTCATGTGAAAGCTGACAAAAGATGCACAAATGTTCTATACTATATTTGTTTGATTTTCTTAGACCCTAAAACTAATAAACTGTTTTCGTTTATTTAATATTTAATTATCTACATAGTTTATGGGGCAGCTGCTAAAATATTTCCAAAAAAGGCGTTATTGACAACATTAATGTCATTTTTATACATATATACATACGTATAAAATTGAATGCTAAATACAACCATAAAATTTAGTTAAGTTACACTTAACAGCAAAAGTCTGCGTACACCATTTCTTTTTTAAATATTCACTATATATTGAGAGTTATTATTTTATAGAAAAAATGATCATGCTTAAAACAAAATCATATAAACCGTGTTTTCAAACTTTATACAAATTAGAGTGGTTCATAAAAACACTATTTTTGGAAATTCATACACGCTACATCAGACTATTGTTATTTGTGATAAAAAAAGAGACACGTATTTTTTATTTTGAAAAAAAAAATTTTAGAGGTCGCGCGGGTCGGTTTTTTATAAAAACGCTCATGTTCTCGATTTTTTTTTTATTTTCGTGACATGTTAAAATTCAGCTAAAAATGTGGTTTTTACATATAGGCTGCGTTTCTTTATACATTCCGGATAATCCCATTTCACAGCCGGAATAAACAGAATGCGTTTGAAATATACGTCAACATATCATTAGGAACGTTCTAAAGAATAAATAAACAAAAAAGTTTATTCCAAACGTTCAGAATGAATAAAGAAATTCAGCCATAATGACTTTAGTATTAAATAGAATGGGACCAGTTCCCGAAAATATGCTCTGGAAAAGGCACTGGTAAATTTCAGACGTTGATTTTGCACGATTTACGCATTTTCATGGGTTGAAACTTGATACCAGGGGGTCTCTGAGGTTGCTAATTAGGAATCTGAAGTCAGTTTTTCACAATTCAAAATGGCGGATCCAAAATGGCGATCCATTTTTTTTCTAATGATTGGAGTTGTTCGAAACCCAGCGCTCGAGAGTTCTTGGGGTCGCCGATTACGATCCTGAAGTCAATTTTTATATCCGAGCGCACTTGTGCACAAGGGTATATTAATTTTGATCACATAACGGTTGTTTGTAACAGCCAAAACGAATCGAGATAGATATAGACAAATGTATACATAAATGATCAGGATGAATAGAGAAATTGATTAAGCCATGTCTGTCTGTCCGGCCGTCTGTCCGTCCGTCCGTGTACACGATAACTCGAGCAAAAATTGAGATATCTCAACGAAATTTGGTATGTGGGTTTCCGCTAATCCAAGGTAGGTTNCATACGTTTATGGTAAAATTTCGGAAAATGGGCGTGGCACCGCCCTTTTATGATCACATATATGTACATCGGTAACCGCTCTACCAATTTGTACCAAACTCGGTATAGTTATTATGCTTGCCACATAAAAGCAAAACGTTGAAAATTATTGAAATCGGACTAAAATACGGCCGCTCTTCATATAACGATAAATTTCAGAAATGCTTGAAACTGCAATATTTCGAAATTTAAGGACGCTAGTTTACGCTTACCATCTAGCGGTAGCTTTCGGAAAGGTGAAAAAACATATATTTAATACTTGCGCCGGGTATTTAATGTTCGGCTCCACCCGAACTTAGACTTTCTTACTTGTTTTAAATTCAAAATGGCGGATACAATATGGCGATCAAATAAAAAAAATTACTAAAATTAAAACGTTGATATTGAACGTTTTAAGCATTGCCAAGTGTTGAAACTCGTTTCCAGTGGGTTTCTGAGCTTACTGATAATGAATCTGATGTCAGATTTTCAAAATCAAAATGATGGATCCAAAATGGCGACCAACTTAAAAAAAAAAACGATTGGATTTGTCTGAAGCTCTTAACCGCCATTTTGAATTTTGAAAATCTGACATCAGATTCGTAATCAGCAACCCCAGAAACTCACTGGAAACGAGTTTCAACCCTTGACAATGTCTAAAACGTTCAGTATCAACGTTTTAATTTTAGTAATATTTTTTTAAATTTGATCGCCATATTGGATCCGCCATTTTGAATTAAAAAAAATTTACTTCAGATTCGTAATCGGCAAACCCAAAAAACTCCCGAGTGCCGGTTTTCGAACAAATCCAACTATTTTTTAAAAACATGGATCTCCATTTTGGAACCGCCATTTTGAATTTTGAAAAATTGACTTTAGATTCCTTATTAGCAACTTCAGAAACCCCCTGGTAACAAGTTCCAATCCATGACAACGCGTAAGTCGTTCAGTACCAACGTTTTAATTTTACTAGTCTCTTTTCAAGAGCATATTTTCGGGCACTAGGCCCATTCTAACTACCCAAGACAGGTACATATGTAATTAAGGGAATGTTCCCCAATAAGTAAGTAAGCAGTGTCGCCGCGCCGTCTCAAGAAAATGTATCACTGACCAAGCCAAAAATGTATCCAATTGTATCCAATTTTCTTTGTTTACGTATACATCTCATAATTTGTAAGAAAACCAAAAATTTTCAAGAAAGAGACATAATTTAACCCATCCTAAGGACTTGGAATACATGTATATATATTTTTATTTTTCATAAAATCAAACATTTGTAATTTCAATTTATAAAGTACATTTTTTGTGCATAAGTATTTTGCAAAGTAGTATAATAAATAGCAAGTACACTCTAAAAAAGCATGTAAAACTACTACTGAAAAGTATATATTTTTCAACAAGAATCAGTATAAATATACGTATAATATGTTCAGTATTTGATTTTGAACTTGAGGTCATTAAAATCTACTCATAAATACACATATATAGAATGCTTAAAATTGGAAAAATTTTCAAACTAAAAATACATTTCCTACAAATAATAAACATCACTATACTTTAAACATTTTATGTGTAATTTTGATCTTTGCGGCAAATTTGGTATGTAAAAGTAAACAGGCAATATTTAATTTTATTACACGGCGTGCAAATTTGTACACATTATAAGAGGAAACTGGTTACCTCTCTTAATATGCGCAAATAAACAAAATTTTTGTAGAGTGTATTTAAAGTCTTTTCAGTAAAATTCATACAAAATTCCTTAAATAAATAAAATTTAGTTTTTTTTTAAGTGTATTTTAACCTACATTGAAATGTTCTTTCTTTTTAAATTAACAAATGAAAATATGTGATATGAAAGAGATTACTACAGAAAGAGTATAATTTATTATATATATATGTATATCAAGTTCTTGCTTACAGCATCCTTTTAAGCTAATTAAAACAATTGCGCTTATACCTATTTTGGTGAGATCTCTTCAAATGTTCATTGCTTCGTTCACAAAAATTAAAATGCTTTAATTTCAGGCTTAAGTCGCGATTTTTAATACATTTAAAAAACGCAATGCTACCATCTTAAATGAAAATCGGTTTTTGAACGAAAAAAACTTTATAGAATATCTATATAAAATTTTGGCCTATTTAAAAAAGTATCCATATTTATACTGATCGGAAAAAATAAGTATCCCGCAAAAATTCGTCTAAAAATGTATCCAATTGGATCTATTTAGATCCAAACGGCATCCCTGTAAGTAAGTAAAGCAGTCGTGTTTTGCGGACGTGTTTTTGAGCGCTCCTGATTTGATTTGCATAAGCATGCCTTGTTTGTGTGGGCATAGAGTGGAAAGAGCCCAACAAGCTAAAATTCAATGTGTACAGTGCAATGAACTTTTTCATTTGAGTTGTGTCAATATCGTGCAGGCAGATGTCGAGTTTTTGGTAAACTCATTTCGCTGTGAAGTGTGTGCTCTTGCACATAGAAGTTCCCTTCGCACTCCGCCTCCCACTGTTGTGCTTGACGATAGTGTTGTTGCTTCTGGCTCNTGCGAGTTTTTGGTAAACTCATTTCGCTGTGAAGTGTGTGCTCCTGCACATAGAAGTTCCCTTCGCACTCCGCCTCACGCTGTTGTGCTTGACGATAGTGTTGTTGCTTCTGGCTCTAAAAATCTGTACCTGACAAGCGACGAATGCGGTGCGAAAAGCAAGGCCGATATTCCAAATCAACAAAAATCTCTTAAAGCTATTTCTAATTCGCAAACTACTGTCAAATCTAACAGAACCTACAAGCTGCCCTGGTTCACTAAGGAGCTTAAGCACTTAAAAAATCGCTGCAATAAGGCCTATAAAAAATATAAGGTCTCCAATAGTGATGAACATCTTAACTCGTACAAACGCCATTTAGCCGAATTTAGGAGTCTTGATAAAACCCTTCACAGTAGATACATACGTAATGTTGAGCATAATATAAACTGTAACCCCAAAGCCTTTTGGAATTTTGTTAAATCTAAAAACTCGAAATCGAACATACCGTCCTCAATGTTTTTTAAGGAAAAGCATGCCTCTTCTCCCGATGGGATAGTTAATCTTTTCGCTGAATTTTTCAGTGCCAACTTTGTGGCTGAACTTGATGACGGCCTAAATAGTGCTTATTTATTGGATTCTCCATTGTGCTTTAGTAGTTTGTGTGTCTCTGAGTGTAATGTTCAAAAGGCAATCGCAGTACTCAAGGCCTCCACACAAACCGATGCTGATGGCTTATCACCCTGTCTCTTAAAAAACTGTTGTGCTCTTATAAAACCGCTGACGCTTATTTTTAATAAATCACTTTCAACAGGGATATATCTTCAAGATTGGAAAAAAACTCATATTACACCAATCCTCAAAAGTGGAAATAAGAATGATGTTTCTAATTATAGGCCGATAACGAAGTTGACAACGATTGCTAAACCATTTGAGTGTGTTGATAAAGTTAAGCTAGATTTTGCTATTTCGAGTCTAATTTCCTCGTCTCAGCATGGTTTTGTGAAAGGAAGATCTACTGTATCTAACCTCGCCATTTTTGCTGAGGACTGTCTGGCTAGCTTTGAGGCCGGACTCCAGGTGGACACCGTTTATACGGACTTCGCGAAAGCATTCGACAGGGTTTCTCACAGAATTTTACTTAGCAAATTAGCAGCTTTAGGGTTTCATTCCACTTTTCTCAAATGGATTGGGTCGTACCTTTCTGGTAGGAGTAGTACAGTCGTTCTTAATAACATCACTTCTCAGCCATTTCATGTAACGTCAGGAGTTCCGCTAGGTAGTATTTTAGGACCGCTTCTTTTCGTTATCTTCATAAATGACATAAGTACTTGCTTTTTACACTCTAAATTCCTGCTTTACGCGGATGATCTCATAATCTATTCTACTATTTCGAAAGCTGAGGACTCGGTCCTACTTCAATCTGATATTGATAGAGTGCACTCTTGGTGTGTGCGTAATCGGCTATATTTAAGTGTTAAAAAATGTTATCAAATAGTTTTTTCAAAAAAGTGGAACACCATAAAGTCGTGTTATTACATTTCTGGCACAAAACTAGAGTCAGTTACTCAAGTTAAAGACTTAGGAGTGTTCTTTGACAATAAGTTCCTATTTACCGATCATATAAATTATATAGTGGCCAATGGTTACACTATGCTTGCTTTTGTACGCCGAAACAGTTCCTACTTTTCTGATCCCTATACACTCATATAGCTGTATATAGCTTTTGTTAGATCTCGTCTAGAATACGCCTCCTTTATATGGCGGCCCTTTCAAATCACTTATATAAATTGAATTGAGCGGATACAAAAAGTTTTTATTAAGTTTGCGTTGAGGTCGCTGAATTTCGATGAGCCTCTTCCTTCATATAACTCTCGTTGTCTTCTTATCAATTTAGATTTATTCCAGAGTAGAAGAAAATCGTTATCATGTTCGTTTGTCGTCAATGTCTTGGTAGGTACTATTGACTGTGCGGAAATTTTAAGTAGAATATGTTTCAATATTCCTGTTCGAAGTCTCAGGAATTTTGACATGTTTTATGTCCAGCCTTACAGGTCCAACTATGCTCACAATTCACCAATTGCGCGAACATTGAGGGAGCTTAATGAATTTAAAGAAATAGATCTCTCGCTTCCTGGAGTGGTGTTAAGAAACACAATAAAATTCAATCGTAGTCGTTAATCTTGTAGGAGCTTATTATTAAGGCATAGTTAGTAAGAATTATGTATTCCATAACTGAAATAAATTAATAAATAAATAAAAAATACCAGAGTAATTATATGTAACAAACACATCTTTAGCTGCATTTTAACATGTCAAGAAAATAAAAAAATTTAGAACATCAGCGTTTTGAAAAAAAACGACCAGCGCGACCTCTAAGAAAACCTTTTTTTCAAAATAAAAAAACACGTTTCTCTTTTTTTATCACAAATAACAAACATTTCAGGTAGCGTTTATGAATTTCTAAAAATTTTTTTTTAAACCACTCTACTGTACATACGTAAATATATCATTGAGCACCCGTAATGTGTTGTTATGCAGTAATTTTTTTTTAATTTCCTTTTCGTTAAGTTTTTATTTAAGTACTATGTCTCATATTCCATAAACCATTTAAATTCAAACTCCTAACTGTGCTGCAAACATCATAGAATTTTAAACACTGTCTTCAAATTTCAAACTTTTTAATCAGACTTTATTTTATAAATATTTCGGGTATTTTGTTTTGTAGCCCATTAAATGTTAGTGTAGTAAAGTGTAATCTTGCATCTTAAACCAAAATATTTAAATAGGAGAATATCTTTAAGAGCGTGCATAAAAAGAGTTATACAAAATCAGCGCGATCAATTATACTAAAATTTAATGGGCTATAGAACGTCATACTTATAAACTCTGATTTAAAATATTGAAGTTTTTATAACAGTTTCTAGAATTCCACTTAATTTCCAACACAGAAACGTGAATTTATTTGTTTATGTTATAATACTTATGAGCCATCCTCGAATAAAAAATTTACGAAAAATATTTAGCATGAAAACCATTGTAAATATTCAAAATTATATACATACATTCTTAATTCGATGCCCGATGTTTCTATGTATTACATTTCAATACATTTAATACAATTTAACGCTGAGTTATGACTTGTTATTGTTAGTATTTGTAAATAAGCATTCAATATATCACCGTTTTTCTCATTCTCCACACGACTTAGTTAGATATTCAATTATAAGCAGGGAACGTATTTTATGGAAATTGCCTTTTTTTCTGCTAAAGAGATAGAGTATATTCGATTAAGAATGTCCACGATTTAGCTTTCCCTGATTCCATATATACACATTTGATGTTGCCTTTTTTGAAGACATTTGCCTTTTTTTGCCTTTTTTTAAGATATTTGCCTTTTTTGCCTTTTCTACCTTTAAAATAGTGATTATAGTGTTTACAATTTTTTTTTTTAGATTAAAAAATATACACATGCCCATGTGGCTTATAGAAGCGCAGAGACCTCTTGCCAAATTGGTGTTGGAAAAATTCAAAGCCTATTTCTCAGCTAACGTAGGCTTGGAGGTAAGGGGTGTGAAAAAAAGGGCGAGGAAAACGCCCTTATTCCTGATAATATGAACGTTTCAAACGTTCCATATTTAAATTGGGCTCCACTTGTATCAATTTACGTCGCACATTTAGTACATTCAAGGCTTTTCTTCGCGAAAATGGAATGAAAATGCTGACAAAAAACTTCAAAATGCATCTTGTGGTTCAATGTTACTACAACTATACAGATTAAAGTTTTATGAGTTAGAAACTCGAAAGGATAAAATAGCAAAGATTTAAAGTAAAAATTTTGCATATAATTCTTCTTTGTATTTTCTGTATTTTCTTATTATGCTTTTTTTGCAATATCCAGTGCCTTTTCCCGCCTTTTTCGCTATTTTATTTTGCCTTTTTTGCCCTTTTTGCAATACCTAGTGCCTTTTCCAGCCTATTTCGTTATTTTATTTTGCCTTTTTTATAGGTTTTTAGGTCCTAAAAATCCGTTCTTTGATTATAAGTAACACAGAAGTACCCAGTATACGTAACAAATATAAATTATTTTTAAGAATAACGGTTTTAGAAAACGAAGGAATAACAGACACTTTATGTTCCTAATTTTAAAGCACAGGTTGCCTTAAAAAGTAAATTAGTGCAAAACAACTAGCTAATTAAAAATAAAATTAACATTAAATTATTGACATCATAGCCATCACAGAAACCCACTGGAAACGAGTTTCAACCCTCGACAATGCTTAAAACGTTCAGTATCAACGTTTTGACTTTAGTAATATTTTTTTTTAATTTGGTCGCCATATTGGACCCTAAAAACTCCCGAGTGCCGGTTTTCGAATAAATCCAACCACTTTTTAACGGATCGCCATTTTGGATCCGCCATTTTGAATTTTAAAAAACTGACTTCAGATTCCTAATTAGCAACCTCAGAAACCCCGTGCTAACCAGTTCCAATCCATGACAACGCGTAAATCGTTCAGTGTCAACGTTTTAATTTTACTAGTCTCTTTTCAAGAGCATATTTTCGGGCACTAGGCCCATTCTAACTGCCCAAGACACGTATGCAATTAAGGGAATTTTCCCCAATAATACCAGAGTAATTATATGAAAAAGCCACATTTTTAGCTGCATTTTAACATGTCAAGCAAATAAAACAATTTAGAACATCAGCGTTTAAAAAAAAACCGACCAGCGCGACCTCGGTTCTACATTCCCACGACCATTAGCGCACACAAGGGGTGGGTTTTGGGGTTCAACCAATTTTTCGTTTTTCTTGTATTCGAAATATTAAAAAAATTTAGAAATCGTGAAAAATCACCATTTTTATCGAAAGCCAAAAACCAGAAATCGAAAAAAGGAACATAAAAGAGCAAAAATTCATGGAATCAATAAATTTATTTTTACTGAGTCTTTTTTAATATTTTTTATTAGGAACTTTTGAAAGTTGAGCGCATCTTGAGTTTATAGAACTTTTTATTAAAAAAAGTAGTTTTTAAGGAAGGAACACAACCGACTTCAATTCTTATATTCAAATTTAGGGGTACCGTTAATTTCTTCATGATCCAATCATCGGATCTCTAAACCAAATTACGGGCCGAACCTTGAGGTACCATCTTTCTACAAAAAAATTATTATTGAAATCGGTTCACGTGGTCCAAAGTTACATATTCCGGCGAATTGATAACCTCCCCTTTTTTTAAAGTCGGTTAAAAGTGTTTGAGTTCTGTTAATCTTATGTAAATAAAGTGCAGTTTATGAACTTTAAAACGCTTATTTATTCATTACATACTGTACATAAAACTTGCATAAATATATTTTAAAGAGCGTATTATCTGAAGAAAATTTTCAGTATTTTCCGGTGATATATCTTCAGAAATATAAAACCCCACCTAAAATATATTCCTGGGTGCGCCCCTGCCCACGACAACCGGTTCTACGTACTGGAATGACTCGGGTTTTACCCGACCAAGGGCTGTTATTTCGGCGATCTAACCCCGTTTAGGTCGGCGAAGTATCTCAGTAGTTGTTCGTCCATAGGGCTACATTCGCTACGTATTCTTCTGCTCAGGGCTGTCATCGAGTCAAACCCAGGGCTAGAAACTTACTGTGTATGCCAGAGACCACTACCCCACAACTCCACCTCAGTCAAGCGTAATGCTTGCGAGGGGTGGAGTCACCTTAGAGTCTGCTCAGGATTACGGACACATCGGCAGTGGACCACGTTGTATGTGGCCCCCTGCTGCTCAAAAAGAGCAGCCTCCACGTTTAACCCCAGTCCACCTGAACAGCCCCACACAAACACCACAGCACAACAACATAACAACACAATAGACCACACCACAACCACGACAGACCACAGAACACACACAACCTCACCACTACCCACACGCCGCCGCCAACAACTCCTGGTTCCTCCTACAATCAGCACGGTATGTCAGACCAGGATATTCCGTAATGTGACATCAGTCAAGTGCAACACCTGCCTTGGCTGGTGCCACTTTAGGGCATGTTCAGGTTTGCTCACCACGCGAGATTGAACGAGGAACTTCGAGGGCCCGTGTTGCGCTGCTCGGTCGTAGACCTCAACTTCGACGCCACCCACCACCACCACAGGGCGGCAACCACCTCAGCAGCGCACACAGCCAATGGCTTCACGACCACACACATCTCTCACACCCCGCATCACCACACGTCTCCCGAACCACATGAAGCTCCTTCAATTTAACTGTAACTGTAAGATCGAGGAGATAACCGTCTTCATGGGAAGGCATGGTATATTGATACCTGCGGCCCAAGAGACGAAGTTGCACAGCAGTTCAACATTGTTGAATTGTTCCGGGTACAACGTGTACCGTCGAGATCACGAGCGAGATAATGTTGGTGCTTAGCGTTCATCACGCACCACACCCTGCAGTATCGTGTCATCGAAGCAGACATCGACCGCAGGGATACCACCCTAGAATGTCAGGGCATTGCTATCCGGTCAGGCGATGTTGAGCTCGAAATATTTAATGTGTACATACCCCCTGTCTACTCCTGCCCGGCAGGATATCACCCTGACATAGGTGCGCTCCTCAAAGGTAAAAACCGTATGGTGGTAGGTGACTTTAATGCGCACCACGATCTTTGGCACTCAAGCCTGTCAAACGATCGTAGGGGAACAGACTTGGCTGAGCAGATAGACGATTCGACATTCTGCACAATGAACGACGACGCACCCACCAGGATTATGGGCCGCTGCTGCAGCTCGCCAGACATAACAATTGTCAGCGCTGGTCTGATAAACAGCATATCATGGCGACCTGTGCTGACTTTGACATCAGACCATCTGCCCATATATCAACTTTTCTAAAGCTGATTGGAAAGGCTTCGCGGAATTTACTGAAAACACCTTCGCTGCTCTCCCCACACCAACCGACGTCCACCTTGGTGAACGTAAGTTCCGCAGGGCTGTCACCGCTGCTGCAGCTCGCTTCGTATCGGCAGGATGTATTACGGACCCACGTCCAAATTTCCCTGCTGAAGCGGCTGTTCTATCCGATGAGCGCGACAGCCTTCGTCAGGCCGATCCCGGAGATCCCCGTATCAGGGATCTCAGCGCGGAGATTCGGCAACTAGTGAACGTACATAATCGGAAGAAGTGGGAAGAGCATCTGAAGACTTGTAACTTCACCTATGGTGTGAGTAAGCTTTGGTCAACCGTGAGGTCACTGTCCAATCCGACGAAGAACGACGACAGAGTCGAAATTTCTTTCGGCGACCATGCTTCGTCGGACCCGGAGCGATGCGCGAGCTATTTTAGCCGGCAGTTCATACTGCATCCTCGGGTAGACAAAGCCAAGCGTCGAGTGACCAGAAGGCTGCACAAACTGACAACAACTTGTGCCCCCCTTGCTTTCACTTGCGGTGAAGTTCAGGTGGCCATCGGGAAGGCCAAAGCCTCCAAAGCCATGGGTCCCGACGGAATATGCATGCTGATGCTGAAAAATTTGGGTCCTGCGGGAGTAGCGTACCTAACGGAGGTCCTCAATCTGTCTATGGCCACTCTCATCATCCCAGATATCTGGAAGGTGGGGAGAGTGGTCCACTGCTCAAACCGGGGAAACCCGCCAACAAAGGAGATTCGTATCGGCCGATAACACTCCTTTCCCCGGTAGCGAAGACACTCGAGGCCTTGCTGCTCCCGTATTTCACGAATCACCTGACCCCAGCGAAGCATCAGCATGGTTTCCGTAAAGTGCACAGTACAACAACAGCACTTAACGCCATAAATACTCACATAACTCGTGGCCTTAACCGTAATCCGTCCCTATGAGAGAACGATTCTAGTAGCGTTGGACTTGTCAAAGGCGTTTGCCACCGTCGGCCATTCCACGCTACTAGAAGATATAGAGGCTTCCTCTCTTCCACAGAGGCTCAAACGGTGGTCGGCAAATTATCTGAGTGGTCGACACTCGTCGGTAATGTTTAGAGACAAATCGAGTAAACTCAGAAAAATAAAACAGGGGGTTCCACAGGGTGGTGTCCTTTCCCCGCTACTGTTCAACTTTTTTATTCCAAAGCTCCCTCAACCACCAGAGGGAGTCTCGATTGTCTCTTACGCCGACGATTGCTCGATCATGGCGACTGGGAATGGTATTGATGGCTTGTGTTCGAAAGTAAACGGGTATCTCTCCGATCTTTCTCGCTTCTTCACTGCAAAGTGTCTAGCCCTATCCCCTACGAAATCCTCTGCGACCTTGTTCACAACTGGACGAAGGAGGTCAGGCTACCGCTGGGAATTCACGTCGATGATACACCGATTCCGACGGTGAATAACCCCAAAATACTCGGAGTAATATTCGACAGCCTTCTCTCCTTCTCTGCGCACGCAACCGCTATTGTCAATAAAGTACAGAGCCACAACAAGGTCCTCAAGTCGCTAGCCGGCAGTACTTGGGGCAAAGACAAGGAAACGTTGCTGGCAACATACAAGGCAATAGGCCGGCCGGTTTTAAACTACGCAGCACCAGTGTGGTCGCCGGGGACTAGTAGGACGCAGTGGATGAAGCTACAGACAGTACGGAACACCGCACTCAGGACAGTGACTGGATGCCGCCTGATGTCAGCCAGAACACCACCTTCATAACGAGGCACAAATGCTCCCA
>NW_016159778.1:9423-77149 GCF_001687245.7 Rhagoletis zephyria | reverse complement strand
ACATAGCCCCCATACCTTAAGGTAAGACGTATTCTACGTCAAAAAAGTGCATGCATACGAGTATGTGGACCGCTTTAAATCCATAAAACCAGGGCATACTGCAAAAGTAATATGTAGACAACTACAAATTTAACTAATTGACCAAAAACTTGCCAAGTGTCAATTTGCGTGTTGCATGCTTCTAAGTGTTATCCATTCTTACTTATGTATTTAATTATCTATGAATTTGGCAAAGAAAAACAAGAACTCAAAACATAACTGTTATATTACATACACCTTGTTTACTTTTTTAATTGAGACACAAATTATTTCTATTTTGCCTGTAACAGTTCCTGTGCTAAATACATACTCATATACTATACAAGTGTCAAATATTTTTTCATTCTGTGTGCAAACCAAAATTAATATATGAACACATGTGTTTGTGAATTCGTTCGAAAATAATTTGCAACTAACATTCTAATTATTTAATTATCGGTTTTCGGTTTTTCTTTTGGTTATCGATCAGACGAGGCGTATACGTATTATTTTGTAGCATGCTGTTTACATACATTGTTTTTTGTTTGCTTTGTGAACGGAAGTGGCCATCAAATACCAACACAGTACGTAATTAGTTGTTATAAATGTAATCACCACTGCAGTCGTTTTCAATGAGTTTGCATAGCCGCATTTTCTTCTCAGTTATTCTAGCATTGCCTCTATATATCGCGCAAGAGATACACACTCCAGCGTTCGGACTTTACTCCAATCGGAGTGGATTTACTCCGGTTTTTCAAAAATTTTATAATCTGCTCCTCCGCTCCACTTGTCTTAAAACTTGCTCCGGTTTTACACTCACGTGCAGATTCTCTGGGTTATTTGCAGATAACCCACGATTTTCTTTAAAAACTTGAAAGTTAAGTAAAAACTTACTGATACAAAACTCACACATAAAATGAGTCAAATAGTACATGTATTCATTACTTTGGAGA
The DNA here is from genome assembly GCF_001687245.7 of Rhagoletis zephyria. Taxonomy (NCBI): domain Eukaryota; kingdom Metazoa; phylum Arthropoda; class Insecta; order Diptera; family Tephritidae; genus Rhagoletis; species Rhagoletis zephyria. The sequence goes on along the minus strand of NW_016159778.1, from coordinate 76,178 downwards.
AATTTGGCAAAGTATAGTGCAAAATTCGTTCCCGCAAACTCTGCGATAATATGGAACACAAATTCAATTTCGTAATCTTGTTCGTCGAAACTTACGTTAAATTCAATTTAAATCAACTTGTTGGTCAACTGTTCTACACTGTAAAAAAAGTCACATCATAACTTATAGATAAAAGTTGACAAATTTGCAAAGAAACATTTGAAAAACAAAAACAGTGCAGTGAAAAACGAATTTTGCAAATTAAAAAACTTTATGAAGACCCAACTGTATTTTGGCAAGATTTAGAAACTTTATACTATTGTAAGTTGGCGATAAAGCGGTACGAGAAACTTGGCGTCAATTTTGTCTAGAAAAATGCCAATCCTCTAAATTATCCTGAGATCAGGCAAAACGAAAAATATTAGTGGCTAAAAACGAAAGAGAATTGCCAAAATATACATAAATAGGGTAAAGGTGTTTCATAACCACGCTTTACCATATTATTTAAGGTATGATATATGTATGCACTTTTATATTCCCCTCTCTTAAGGAATAATAGAACCTATTGGTGTTTTCGTGCACGATTCTAAAATAAAGGCAAACGGTGATACAATTTTGTGTACGATTCTTAAAATGTCACATTCTTGCAAGGCAGAAAAGGCACATTCTCTTCCTCTTGAAGCTTTGTTACGCGATCAGATGGCTACCATGAAATCAGATGGCTACGCAAAACGATAATGTTATAAAATTTGTTAGGTAGACAAGGACAAAAAGGCAAATACATACCCCTTTACAGGGTTGAGTGTAACATCAAATACATTTTGCACCGGGGAAGTGCAACATTTTCGAGAAGAAACGAAATCACCATTAGTTGCTACAAAATATTATGCAAATAATTTAGAAGCGAAAAGTTGTCGCATGAGCGCTCCCACAAAATTGTCAAACATAAAATTTATTTGTATGAGTTTTCATAGAAAAAATGAAGAAGAAGTCAAAAATTATAAATACGCTAAAAACAAATGAGCCATAACACTAACGTTTGCATATAAAATATAATGGACTGGCAAGTCGTTTGTCACAAATGTATGCACTGTGTTTTATTTGTACATTAGTGTGCGTCTTATTTTTCAACTTTGACCTATAAAGCAGAAAAGTTCCCTTGTTCAAATAAAAATTATATACGAAAAAATTTCAAAATTGGATAATGAAAAGACATGTCGGTGGTGCCCGAAGGTTGCGCAAATTCAAGAAATTGTTTACAAAGTTGAGCTTAGGTAAGTGGCAGGTTTAATATTTTTTTCAGGGCACCTAATGTGCTTTTGACTGCCGAATCTAAAAATGGACACAGACCTGGGATAACTCCTTAAAAACTTCAATTCTAAAAGTCTAGGAAACTGTAATCTTTAGAAAAAAATTGTGTTTAACTCCAAATTTGAGAAAATGTGAAAGTAGTGTAGCCTTATCTGAGACCAACGCGTAAAAATACATTCAGGAACATTGACAGAAAAACTTTTTTTTACTGATTTTTAGACTACTGTCTTCATTTCCTGAATTTGCCAACTTCTGTTATGCTGAGACACGTCTTTCCGTTATTCGATTAGGAAATTTTTCGCAGAACCAAATAACCAAACGAACCTATTCAGAGGAAGTCTTGCTTATTTTTTTTCAAACACATAAGGCACACACTAATGTACATGCATACACACGTTCATACAAATATGTGCTCATACGTAACTTTGACAATAAAAAATGTAACCTGTCCTAAATATAGCTGCACCAAAACAAAGATTTAGTAAAATAAATATAAAAAACACTCTGTTCTTGAAAACTGTGTAGAAAAAAGAACTAAGAAACATATCTGCAAAAATATTTTTGCTAATCTTTCAGGAAAATTGTTTTCGTTGAAGCGGGTGAAGCATATGCAAGTAAAAAATAAAAATATAAATACAAATACAAATCAAGAAAAAAGCACTGAATGCCAATTATAATAACTGACTATTCATAAAAGGCAAAGCTACAAGGCGTGTAAGGACCTTGATGCAGCTAACTTTTGTTTATATGTATATGTATGTACATATATAGTTAACTATATGTATAAGTATGTAAATATGTATATATATTTGTATATATTTTGTATTCCGAAATATGAAAACAATTGTCAGAGATTTATGCAAAAGCCGAAAAAATGTTAGTTATGGCTGCACGCTAATATCAACTGCCAAAGGTATAGTAGCATATCAAGAGAATTTTTAATGATATTCATTTGGTTTATTTAAAAGCATGAAATTTAACTTGGCCCATACAAAAATAATGAAATTTAACTTTAGTACATAACTCGATTACCCACAGTAACTGAAGTGGTGCGTAGTGAGTCAATGAATGACGAATGCATGATAAATTCTAAAAAACCGTAATGAAATTCACATATATGTAATACTTCTATATTGGCAGTAAGCTAACTTCTCAATGTGTAAGCATTCCGAAATCAAACCGAGACAGTCTAGTACCGTTTTTGTCAATGTATTGTGTACTTGAGTGCCGTTTTTGTATATGTGTTGTGTACATGTTTATTTATAAACGTATGTGTTCCTTTTCTTCCGTACGTCTTTATTGATGTATCTGTACTGTAGTGTTTTCGGGCGGTACTAGGTCTTACTGCCAATATAGGAGTATTACATATATGGAAATTCATATCCAATGTAATAGTAGTAAATACATATATGATTTCGGAATTGCAGCTTAGGTGAAGTTAGGCATGAAATCAGATACACATGAAAACCCTTCTTCTTTTTGTTTGGCGCTGTCACCGCCTTAGCTATTTTGGCCGATTTCAGTAAAGCAGGCCAGTCGTTTCTCTTCTGTGCCAAATGACACCAATTGGAAATGACAAGTGAAGTCAAGTTCCTGTCCATTTAGTCTTTTCATCGTATAGGAGGTATTCCTCTTCCTTTTCTACCAGCAGCGGTATCCGCGTTCTACACTCTGGATGGCTGGAGCGTTTGTGTGCCCATTCATATGTCATATACATATCAACACGGGAATGATGAATGACTTATAGAGTGTGGTTTTCACATGTTGAGATAGGACTTTAATTCAGAATTGCCTACTCATTTTAATATCGGATTTCGAGGCTGACATTATTATTTGTATTAGAGCTGGTTCACAAATAACTGAAATAGTCTACTTTGTCGAACTTAAAACTATCAGCAGTACACGACAGGGAGTCGGCCTGGCTGAAACTTCGTTTGGTATCAACCGGTCCGAAAAGGCCCTTCCAAAATATTTACGAAGTTGATGGTATTACTCAACATCATTTTGCAAAGCGTATTAGTTTCGCGACTATCCGTCTTCCCCAATAATTGACGCTTGGTGGAATTACCATGTCTAAAGCCACACTTATAAGGATCAATCAGTTCGTTGACGGTGGGCTTCAGCTTTCACGCAAAATGCTCGATAAGCCCTTATACCCGATGCTTAAAAAGCTGATCCTACGGTAGTTAGTTCCTGTCGATTTGAGCAGAGCACAGTAAAACTCCCCTCGGCAGGCCTGTGTTCATCCGACCATATTCTGCATAAGAACTAATGCATGCTCCTTCTCAAGTCCTCGCCTCCCTAATTGAAACGTGTCATTGTTTATTTTTAATCAAGTAATTAGTCGTAGCTTGTCATTGTCAGAGAGTAGAAAATCAGCTATGTCATCATCGACTGCAGGCATGCGTCAGGGTTTTACCATTTAACATAGCGGAAAAGTATTTCCTCGTATTTTATGCGCGCTCTTGGTATGGGCATTAGGTCCCCATATTCTTGATTCGACTTGGTATTCTCTCACCTTTCGTTAATTGTTCCTTAATAATCCGCTCGGTTGGTTGATCAAAAATGTGAGCTTCTTGAATACTTTGGCAGAAAAGTTTTCCTTTCACAGTCAGAACAGCTAAGGATCCATAAATAGGGTCATATGAAAAAACTCCGCGGATTTTTGGGTACAATTTTTGAAAATTTGAATAAACGGCAATAAATTTTAATCAAGAACTTAATTATCTATGACCTTTTGCCGTTTTGCAGCTTGCTTCATAATTCCATGGGTTTAGAATTTCTGTGGTTTATCGTTGAAAACCTTGGCCAAGTATTTTCAATTGCTCTTCGGTCGGCAAACTTCTTACCACCAAGAAAGTTTACATAGTTACATGTTACTACAGTTTGACGCCGTTAAATTATCCTCCCTGTTCCAACATTTCGTGTCGCCGATGATCTTCATTAGGCATCTTATGTCGGTATTTGAAACCTCCTTAAGGACGGCCAGGAACGGTGAGGCCAGATGACGCAGCCTGCTTCTACACAGTACAGGGCAGGAGATGTAAGGCTGTTTCCTCCTGTTCGTAGTCCTTACTGTTTCTGCAAAATCCTCGGAAAGGCACGCCGAGCCTTTCTGCATGCTTACCTATTAGACAGTGCCCGGTTAGAGCCCCCACAACATTAGATATATCCTCTCTTCTAAGAGAGTATATATGCCCTTCGTGACCGCTTCCGATCCCAATTCGGCCACGTCTGCCCGGAAATATGACAAGTCGTCGTTTGACTGCATCTTTCTTCAGCTTGTTTGTATACAAATTTAAATAGCAAAAAGCATACCAGTGCGTTCTTTACTAGGAAGAATCTGATTAGTCGTGCCTTGCCTTGCAAGTTCATTTGAGGTGTAGTCTGTTATCTCCTGTAGAGATAGCCGTCAGTCCAGCGTATTCTGTGAGTAAAGCTTGAAAGGGCTCAGAGCTTTGATTGCAGCCTGGCTATCACTAAAAATTAATACATCTCTTCTCACCATTTCGGTTCCAAGCTTCGGAGCAGCCTCCACGCAGCTGAAACTTCAGCTTGGAAAACGCTGCAGTAGTCTGATAACCTAAAAGATTTTCAGAGGGGGTTTCATGAGAAAACGCCCCCTCCTACCGTTGAGTTTCGAGCCATCTGCATAGATGTCAATGCTATATCTCCTTTCCCCTCCTCCCTGCTTGGGATTCTTCTGCTAAAATTGCCTACCGGAACCGATATCGAAGCCTAACGGTCTGTACTGCTCAGAATGTATTGTCAGAAAATTACAATTATTCAACCATATTTGGCGAAGTATATTTTAAGGTTTTATATGACTCAATATTTTGTCGTTAAGGTCTTTTACTCACCGTTTTTGCATGAGTTAGCAACTGTGATTTTTCCTTCAACTTTTGCAACATCTCTTCTATAATAATTGTATTTTTTTTACAAAAAAAAATTTGCTGCATTTTATTTCTTGGTTTGGGCTTACAGATTCGTTTTTTTCTTTTTGATTTTCCTCAACTAACTTAATAAATCGCCAACAATCGAAATTCCACGTAACCGCCCAAAAACAAAGTCATTTAAGCGCTAGTCAATTGTGCTTTGTTTTTTTTTTCGCTTGTTGGCAAATGCTGTTGCTTTTTTATTCGATTTTTTTTCGCTCTGTCTGCATAACGTATGAGCATTTTTTCTGATTTTGCGATTAAACTCGAATGCGAAAAAAACACATTTTTATTTTCGGACAATTTATGTGCTACTGCTACAGATTTCGTGACTTGGTGTAATTTCTGAGGCAAATCGAAGAGTGGACAAATCAAGCAGTTGTGAATAGACAAACATACGGAGGAGACAAGAACTTAGCTAGTTACAGGTTTGTGAGTAGGCAGTCCGGCAGTTGGTTTAGTTTTAGCGCGGTCAATCGCCTCATTTGTGTGCGCGCCAATGAACATTTTGTTTTAGATTTGCTTAGAGTTGGTCATTTAGGGTTCGGTTATGCGGATAAGGCGGAGTTCGAGTAAGCCATTTTTGATTATTTATTGTTTTTTTCTTTTAGATTTTCGTATTGCAGTAACCAAATTGAAAAATCTTGGTTTTAATAATGTATTATATGTACACGTACATACATGATCCTGGTCGTAGTATTTTGCAATAATTTTAAAATAAGTAAGGAAATTACATATATTTGCATCACACGTATGCAAGCGCATGTAAATTCAATCAGCAAATATGTTCAATTAATGGCGTCTGCAACTGCACTTTAAATAAGAATTTATCGGAATAAGAAACTCGCTTTAAAGTGTAAACTATGTAAGTCGAATGTTTAAGATTCGTTGATTGCTTGCTCTGCCGCATGCATGCAGCTACGAAGGGAGCTGTGAAGTAAAGTTAAAAATCATTAGTTCTTTCGATATATTATATTTTTTATGCCTAATACATATCTTAGACTTTTCACAAAGTTTCGATGATGTACCAAATACATACATATGTAGTTGGTAGGCCCAGATTTTCAAAACAAGCAGAAGACCCAATTAGACATACAAATTTGGTTCTCTCTTTGATTTTGTGGAAATATGTAAACACCAAGGTATTCGATCATTCGCCTTTTTTCCAAAACCGGGTTTCGAGTTTTTCGAAAAATTGCAATTCAAAAAAAAACTGGTTGAAATTAAAAAAAAAACCGGATAAACCGGATAAACCGGTTTTATTTTACATAGTTAGTATATAGTGGAAATTCTAATCTTGGTGTAAAGTCGTGACCGAAAAATGCTATAAAACTATTAACAGTGAAGATAGCAAATAAAAATCAGAGAAGAATTCATGTTTGGTAATTTTTTTATACTTTATTACATTTTTTCTGACTTCTTTCGGTTTTCAGTAGTGCTCTTGCCCCCATAGCCGAGTGCTTAGAGGTGCCTACTGCCACTAGGGAGATTCCTGGTTCAATTTTCTGCATCCAGCAACATCAACACAAGTTTTTCAAGCACTTGTCGCCCCTCGGCAGACAATGGCAACCCTCCGAGTGCCATAAAAAAAAACAGAAGACGAATGCAAAGGGAAGCTCGGCCAAACACGTATAAATCGTTAAAGCGCCAGGCATTCCTTTATTAGAATCAAATATGAAATACTGTTCATCCCCAAACCTAGCATATAATTTTGCAACTATTTAGGGGCTTCTCTTGTACTGCAAAACTTCGAAAAACCTATAGATTTCCAACAAAAAAAAAACGGTAAAAACCGGTTTGGAAAAACCGAGTCAATCACCCTGTGAATACTAATCGGAATGAGTTAAAACTTTATTATTAGGAGGAAATTTATTGTTTTAAAGCCATATTCGCGTAAACGCAGCATAAGGGACGCCTCCAGTAAGTTTTTCTCGTATTTTCGGTATTTTTTGTCTCTTTAATGACTCTGAAATGGTATTATAAGTTTTGTCCGATGTTTGTAAATATCAGAAAAAGAAGATATATACCCATGAAAAAGTATTCCAAATTAACCAAGACGTTGAGCTGAGTCAAGTTAGCTAGTGAATCGATTTTATTGAAACATCCGACTGTCACCGGACAGTGCTAGGTATAAAAAAACTCCTCTGCCCTCCTCGCCAATTTGTCATTTTTGGAATCATCCTCAACAACGCAGTGCTCAGAGATAGGCCGATAGGTGATATCGTGCATTCGGTTAGAGAATTAGCATTGTCTATGTGTGAGTGTAAGTTTTTAAAGCCCCCTGATGGTCAGACAAGACAAAAGCCTGCGCGAGGCCAGGTGCTACCTCCTGGTTGGCCAACTGACATATTTACGTTACTTGGAAGCGGTTTGTTTGATTACGCGCATTTTTTTGTGCTGTCATGTAGTGAATACATTTTTTGTGCGATATTTACCTTCCTCTCACCTATCTATTTACTTAAGTAAGTATTTATTTTTTGAATATCAACCTAATCGAATCCAGCACCGCCTGGTGGATAAACCTTTTAAACCGTACATAATTTAGATGCTGATATTTTAAGGAACACCCTAGTATACAGTCTACATAATATCGTCTTCGTTGCTTCCGGGATCATTACGATTAAAGCAGAAAAGTCCAACAGAGCACTAACTTCAATAACTACATACATTCGCCAGAGCATTTGCAATCATCTTCCTTTGTACTTATCCAACACTGCAGCGCTCGTTCCTCCCTTTTACTACGATTTCGTATATTAATGTTAAAATATTAAAGCCAGTTTAAGAACAGTGGTTTTATGCGAAACCTATTCAAGCCTTTTAAATTCTTGTCTGTGTTCTTTTGTTCGTATGCATTTTAAATCTTAAAAGCGCATCGATTGCACTGCCAAAAGAATTTATTACCACAACTTGATATAAATGCCACTAAGCACTCTGCAATAAAATGCCTCACGCCGGATGCCAGTTGCAAGGCATGCATGTGGCTGGCAAAATGTTGCGTGTCAAGCTAAATCGACTCTTGCCCAAAAAGAAAAAGCAACAACATTAAAACAAAAACAAATGACTCATACGCAGTATAACCGCTATTCACAAAAAAAAAAAAAAAATGCCGCTATGCAAGTACCTGGTTTTGTTGTTTACAGAATTCTGATTTTTACTAACTAGTTGTTGTTTTTTTCTTACTAGCAATCCGACAATTAATTGCCTCTTATTAAATGCATTGTTATTTGCTGACGAAAAAATCCCAACATTACATAAAAAAAACCAAAGAATTTTAACGCGCTGTGTAAAATACAAATTTTTTTGCACTAGATAAAGAGAAACAGAAAAAAACACGGCTGAAAAAATAAGAATTTCGTTGTGCTTCATGTCTGTGCACGCCACCATTCACGTACGATAGAGGCGTTTATTTATTATTATGGGCACTGGCATGTTGTCTCATTCATCAATCTCACCGTTGAATTGGCGCTTTTGTGCGTACTTCTGGCTGAATTTTTTTTGTTAATTTTGCTAGAATTGGCTTAAGTGCTACGCACTGAAACGTACAGTGTATAGGTTTGTGGTAAATACATATGTATGTATGTAGTTAGTGAAAATATTTCAAATTTTAATTGTTTTTAAGTTTCTATAAATAATTTCAGCAGCTGTCTGGCTAACCCGCAAATAAAATAGGTTTTTAGTCAGAGATTTAAGCTGATATACAGCATTCCTGAGAATGCAAAATTTTTATCGAAAGCGACCCCTTTTTAATAAATGTGACATTTTAATTATTCCTTAAATTGCAGAAAAGATTTCACCATATACATACATACTTCCTTATCGCTGCTTTCGATGACTTTTTGTAATAACCTGACACTGCCTAATGGGCAGGATGGGTTGACATAAGGTCAATGGCCATTGTCAAACAACACCTTGGTATACGAAGTCTTAATAATAACGCGTTCGTCTGACTGTCATTCTAAGTCTGACCAACGGTGTACAACGGCACAGATAATGCTTTGACGTCTGTTTGTTCTACAATCCAAAGACGGTATACGAGAGCGTAGACGCTCACAAACGGTTAGGTAGCCTGCAAGCAATCTGATATTTTCTCTGTTCAAAAGATTTATGTCATTTCCAGCGAAAGGATAGTCTAAGAACCTGACCGGTCTAACACTCCCCACCGGTCATAAGAACTTAATTGCAAGCCTCTAGAGGACTTAGTCTGCAACATTTTTCCAACCGTACATAAATTGGCGTTGAGGGCTCTAAATAGGGCTCTGATGCCCACTTTGCTGACGGAAAATTCAATATAAATATAGGTTACTTTCGAATGTTTTCAGGGTTTACTATGAAACGTGTCGAACTTGCTTACACCTCGGCCTGAAGGACAATGAGTCTTCTATCCATTGCAGTAGAAAGTCTAGTGTTGGTTCATAAACAACCTCACCTGTTCTATTCTACATCCCCTGTGTACCAATGCACTTACATATATACCTACATGTGGTCAGGGCGAAAAGAATCAAGGTCCAGCTTCTAAACAAACTTCAAAGATTGGAATTTCCCTTCGATACTGGGTGAATAAGAATTTGCTCAACTGCGGCTCGAGAGTAGCCTCTAGGATGAACTCTGGTCCATATTTTTATCCATGAAACAGCAACCCAGAAGGAGCTGCAACTTTGACTATCTTGTGACTGCTTCGAAACAAAGAGCCTTCATGCAGGTATTCTTGGGAAGGTATCAGGGTTGGAAATATTTCTGAAATCTGCTTTGGCAGAAAGTTCCAAGTGAATATCCCCCATCACGAAGAATTGACAAATGGACTCCATGCCCTCGATCCCACATACGTTGGTACAATGGTATGCGGACGATTCAAGAAAAGAGGACAAAGTAGGTACAGGTACTTATGGACCTGGCGCCAAACTTGCAATTATCATGGGCAAACGGCCCACGGTATTTCAGGCTGAATTACTAGCACGCTTGAGCTGCGCAAAATTAAACCTTGACAATGGAGTGAAAGGCGCCATTCGGGCCCTTTCATACCATGAGTTGAGACGGTTTTGACACGCTACAAATTTGGTAACCAAAACCAAGGTTACACTGCGCTGGGTACCAAGCCATTGTGGAATCCAAGGCAATGAGATTGTTGACGAGTTGGCAATACAGAGAGACGGCGTACTGTTTTTTTTTGGGACTTGCAATCTTCTGTCGTCTCAGTTGGTCCTATTCGAGAGAGCTATAATTACTCTGAACGTGAAAGTTCTTAGGAGTGGTGGTGGGCCATATACAGGCCAGGCTTTTAGGCTACCCTTTCAACATAAGGGATATTATTTTAGTAAAAAGAAATGACATCAGGCTACTTGCTGGGTACTTCACTGGTCACAACCAATTGCGATTTGACATGCATTGAGTAGATATGATCACAATGTCGGAATATCTTTGGCCAGACAGCGCTTAATCCATTTTAAACATCCAATGGTCGAACCATTTGTAATAAAGAATTCGGCCACCAATACCCTTTTGGGATTAATAAGAGAAACCTAGGGCACACTTGGTTAGGGACTCTCTTTAGGAGATATAAAAGATCTTTCAGATCGCAGTGTGTCTTTTCTGTTATACCCCAAGGGCTGACTAACTAGGAAGCACTTAATAATCCAATTAAGTTAATAAAATCCAAAATATCACAACCAAAAGCAAATACATATATCGAATGACCACTAAGCAAAGTAAGGCCAATTTCGTCGTTCAACATACATACCTTTTTTTTCTTTGAATGCGAGTGGATCGTAAAATTTTATTATAATTGCTCTTCTTGCTTCTGTCATCTTACAATCATTTCATACTGAACGTAATCACTCAAAGGGATCTGTGCAATCGCATGAGAACCATCGTGGTCATTTTCACAGAAACCATGCATTCATTTAAAAACACGCCCAGTGTTCACTGAATTAATACGAGGCATTTTCAGAAAAAAAAACGTAAAAATATTGCAGTCGCACGACACTGCAGAAAATGCGGGTCATCGAAAGCTACCTAATACCGTTGCGTTTGCAAAAATGCTGTTGATGAATGCAAAAAAACAAAGTATAAAAAAAAGAATTTATATTTATGTAAAAAATGTTTTGTCTGTGGTTTGAAGCGATGCATATAAATCGCTTAAATGGCCTAAATTAGTTACACACTGCCAACGCATTTTACTGTTGCATTTTTTTCTTTTTTTTTTGGCTATCGTTATTTTTCTGCAGCTGTCATCAAGAAGTGCCAAACCCTTTTTTCGCAATCTGATCGGCATCTGGTGTCTTGGCTATTGTTTGATATGTTGCTTGGCTGTAGCTGATTGTACAATATTTTTAGCCTCATTGCAGGCAACTTTGAACGTTTCAACTGATTCGCCCCTTTTCTGGTGCATATTTAATGTTTTTACATTAGGGTGGCCCAATGTAAAGTAAAGTCGGAACTTTAGTAGTAGTATTCTAAATATTTAAACTAAGGAATTCTTAGTACCCCTCCGTTTGACACGAATATTTTATTATTTCATATTTCTTGTGACTTAATTCGACTCTTTAAACAGTTGGCAACCCTCTCAAAAAGTATTTTCAAACTATAACACTCTTAAATTTCCTTTGTTTGATATTGTGATACACATTTCATTTATCTGATGAATTAAGTTGAATTTGTTTTTTAAACAACCCACCTAAATTTAAGTTCGAAGGGCTTTTCAAACACTTTTCGATTAATCTCCATATTTTAGTAATCTATTTAATTTATTAACGTATTTGAATTTAACTCTTTAAACAGGTGGAGACCGTTTTAAATCTCTTCAAAAATATTCTAAATATTTAAACTTAAGATTTCTAAATACTCTTCCGTTATATCTCATATTTTAATACTTCACATAACTTGAGCATAAGACAACTAAATTCGATTTTCCAATCAGGTAGAAACCCTTGTCAAACTAAAACCTCTTAGATTTCTTTCGTCTACCACCCAAATTGTGATACATACATATTTCAATTACTTAATTGCCTTAATTTAAGTTTAGCTTGGGTTTTTAAATAGGTGGCAACCCTACTAAATAGAGTTACAAAATAAGGCATTTTAAAAACCATTTCGATTATTACCCATATTGTAATAATTGATTAAAATTCTTAAATAATTTTACTTTAATTTTTTAAAAGGTGGCAACTCTCTGTGAAAAACTAAAAACTTATTGCAGCCCAAGCCTTTTAGTTTGGCACCTAATTTGTAAGAAACGAACGAACCTTGCAGATCTAATGGCACTGATTGTTCAACAATTTTAATTAAATATTTTAGCAGGTGGCAACTCTTTTCGAAAAAGTAAAACCGTATTGCACATCTGCAGGCCAAGTTCTTTAATTTGACACCATAGTTTTTAAATTCGAAATCGAAGAGATGCACAATATAAGTGTAATAATAAAATATTCATTAAAAAAAGTAGCCCGTGCCATTTTCTCAGGCTGGCCCCATCCTTTCACCAACGAATGTAAAAAGAAAAATAAAAGCTGTAGTATTATTACTAAGGCCCCATGGATCTGCTTTGAGAGAGCAAGGCAATGACTCTTGCCAAGATCGATTGTCTCTTTATAATCTATTAACTTTTATGCTCTTAAATTATGGCCTTACTAACGGGTGATTTTTTTGAGGTTAGGATTTTCATGCATTAGTATTTGACAGATCACGTGGGATTTCAGACATGGTGTCAAAGAGAAAGATGCTCAGTATGCTTTGACATTTCATCATGAATAGACTTACTAACGAGCAACGCTTGCAAATCATTGAATTTTATTACCAAAATCAGTGTTCGGTTCGAAATGTGTTTCGCAAACCCAATTGCTGCGAACGGCGACGAATCGACATTTCACGGTCTTCAGCAACACTCTCAGAAACAGACGCAATATTCTCTTCTGTACGCACTGTACGCATTCGTGTGGTTGGTTTAATGTCCAATAAAGTAAACTGAGTGCGAAACTTGGTCACAATCGCATTAATTGTTTGCTCACTTGGTCGATTATGTAGACCATAAATCGGACGTAAAGCGAACCGAACACTGATTTTGGTAATAAAATTCAATGATTTGCAAGCGTTGCTCGTTAGTAAGTCTATTCATGATGAAATGTCAAAGCATACTGAGCATCTTTCTCTTTGACACCATGTCTGAAATCCCACGTGATCTGTCAAATACTAATGCATGAAAATCCTAACCTCAAAAAAATCACCCGTTATTTCTTTGTTTTCTAAGATTTTTATTTGGCATTAAAGTTGCCTAGTCACATCAATCTGACGATTAATGAGTTGAGATGAATAGAAAATACCCGTAAAATTGTAATTATTTTCGCATTTACACATTTGTATGTATGTATGTATCTAAATTCATTATCATCAACACCATTCATGTTCCTCCATCCAATAATAGTTCCGTCGACACCATTTCATTTGGTAGCTACACTTACCACTGAACATTTCCTACTCACTCTTTGAATGCTTGGCAAAAATATCCTATTCCTGTTGAGAAATGTAGTGGCTCATAAACCATTCACCAATTTGTATTGCATAAAACGTACAAACAATAACAACAACATTACGAACGAACGCAATCAACGACCATAAAAGACCGACCAGCAGTAAAAAAAATATGTTTCATGTGTGCAACAAGCTACACAGCCTTGCTTGCTTGCAAGTTGCAACATTTGTACATATGTACATAAGCAAGTGCATATGTATGTATGTATGTACGTTAATATATTGCAGCTACAAAGAAACGCCTGTTCATCTCATCATCTTTAACAGCGAACAAACAGCGCGAAGAGGAGCAACCGCAAGTATGTATGTATGTAGAAGTGTTCAGTGGTAATCAGTCGTTACCGGTGTTTAACGATTTAGTTAATGTCGCTTGCCATTCCGCTTGCAACTCGTTTTTTTGTCTTTAAATTTTTTTCACTTACTCAATTGTCCTTTTCACTTTTTTATTTTTATGTGTCTACTATGTTTTAAATGGGGTTGCTGCTCCTCTGCGTTCGCTTTGTGCCGGCTGTCACTTGTATTGCTTCCCATTTTTCGCCTTCCTTGTTAAAAATGTATTGTGCAATACCAGATCGTTATTATAAATATACAGCTACTTCTTGATTATATCGCAGTGACTTTCAAGCTAAAGCCTGTTAAACAATTTACTGTTGGAGTCGAATATGGTGGCTATTGCAAGGCTTTTGTAGTGTTGTTTTTTTTTGTTGTTGCTGTGTTTTTAGTGCATTTTTGGATGCTCATGCTGCTAAACTATTTGTACAGTGCATCAAAATAGTAATCTAAAACACAAATTTTAATAGTGCCGTATCTTTCCGATTTTCCTTCGACAATCGTCGGAATAAAATGCAAACTGTAATTTCATAGCTACGATAAACAGTTGCGAAAATATAAATAGGGAAGAGAAATTTTAACATTCTTTGGCTGTTTCCCTTTGGTTTATTTACTGTTTATTATTTGTTTTATGAAAGTGTATGCAAGTAAAAACTTCAAACTTTGTACGAAAACTAGCACAATTCGATAAAGTGACATCAAAATTTTTAGCTTTCTTATTAGATTTCATAGAAAAAAATTAGTTTATGTAAGTTGTTACTCATTTGCTCCATACAAAAAACTTGTCAAATTTTCTCTGTAGGGAAGAAAATGTGTGAATAAAAAATTGCCAAAAGACAAGTCCTAGCTACTTCAAACTTGCACATTATTATACCAAAATTTAATAGGCTACAAAACTGCATACTTTTAAAATATCTGATTAAAAAGTTTCAAATTTTAATTAACATTTTTTTAAATTCGTCGAATTTTTATGAATATTCTATAAAGTTTAAAATTTTGATTTATATGGTTTTGTTTGGACAGTAAGCTATACTTCCTTAAAAAGAATAGAATAAAAAAGTATAAAATTTTTTAAATAAAGAAAAATAGCCAAAACTTACTAAAATATTTTTTCCCTCTTTACATTCGCGCCACCGTACATACCAAGTTACAGAATAAACTTGTCGCGACAACGATCCTCGGTCGGGTAGGCGAAATTATAGCCCCCAATTGAAAGTTTATTTAATACTATTTTAAGAAAAAAATTCAAAAACTCCATTTTTGAATGATATTTTAAAGATCGGGGTAATTTTTTTACCCAACGAGTCTATTTTTCCTGAATTCTCCATCTCTTCAGCTATATGATTACTGGGCATTAATTTCGCTATCTGTTGTTATTCGCAAGATATCAGAAAATTTTCTTTTCGAGGGTCCGAATTCCTACTTACACTTTCCAAATCTTTCTAAAATAAATCCTTTTTTTAAACACTGTGGTATTCGCTTTGGCCATGTCATTGGGTGCTTAGCAAAGTTTTTCAATTCAATTAAGTAGATTTGCCAGTAAACACTTTTCATGAGCGCTTCTGCTATTTTTCCTGTCATAATTTTTATTTGTCTACACATACAAATATCCATGCACAAATACATAAATACATACTACATAAATACTTATTCATTCAACGCGCTACCCGTTTATCGACCTATTCGAATTTAGTGCTTTTTGGCAAATTTGACGGCCGACGCACGCCAATGATGCATTCAAACGTTGCCACCAGACGACATCAGCAACATAGAAACTAACGAAGCTGTGAAAAGTTGCTTTTTATTATCATCTCTGCTGTGTACTTTTATGTGGTTTTGGTTTTGATTTTTTTTTTTATTATCGATTGTTACTTAAGGTGATTCAAGTGTGGTTAGAGTTATTGATTTGTTTTCTTACTATCGACACAGATTGTTGCACTTGACTAATAGGAGTTAAGTCATTGCTACTTTCTAAGTGCGCGTATGTATGTATGTGTGTATGTATCTATGTATGTGGTGGAAGTCATGCTAGTTTTTTTTCATATTTTGTTGGCCAATATTATTATTTTTTTTTATGCAAGTATGCACGTACTTGCACACTTATGCAAATGCATGTACTTACTTGTATTTATGTAGTTGCTATTGCTTTGCTTCTATTCATTATTTGCACGCTTGACTAGTCAAACCGCTGAAGTGGAATTATTTCGGTTTTGATTTTCAGTCGATACATTGACATGCAATATGTTTTCAATTCTTATGTATGCATGTATGTATGTACGTCGAAGTGGTGTGCCCCCCTTCAATTGCTCACAATCGCTCACGTCGTACGACATACCTACTGTTCTTTCGGCTATTGGGCCATTTTTTCCGGTTAGTTTGGTTAGCATTTGGCCTTTGTATCCGCCAGATCGATTTTCACACCGGTTCGACGTAGCTTTTTTCTCCAAGCACAAATGCATATGTACTAGTACCATACCTCGATATGTGTATACATACATAAGTATATATGTATGTAATGTTTCTATTGTTTTTTTTTGCGCTTACCAATGTGTTTATTGTGGGAATATGACATGCAACATGTTGCAGTTATGCCCGGCTATATTGCACCGCCAAGGAAATTGCAACATTTAACAATTTCCGTTCGACTAACTGCAGTTTAACTGTATGTATGTTTTTGTAGGTAAAAAAACATATGCTTGCGAACATTAAATGCATATTATTATTATATATTAACTTAGGTAATGCATTTACCTAAAACCTTTTTACCGAAAGTCTAATACATAAATGGACTCGCTAACCGAAACGATGAAATTAGCACTCGTGTGCAGAGTTAGAATGATTTACAGAAGACTGGTTTCGCAAAGAGATTGCATAATTTCTCTAATAACTTTTGCAATAAATGATTTATTTAAGAAAAATTAAAAATCTTTATTAAAAATTCTTATTAAGTTGTAAGTCTGGATTTAGTCTTTTCGCAAAAAATTAAAAAGACACCCAATAAATATCCGATCTGGCATCGGTGCTTTGGCTGAAGTGACTTTCTTTTAATTTTCCAAAAGTATTGTTGTGAAGCTTACACAAATTAAGGGCTAAGTAAAGTTCCATAATTATTTAGCACATTTTGACAAAAATAAAAATTATATTTCAATTTACAAACAGCTTTAATTTTATAGGAGATACCGTGGAAAATTTTTATCAATTAATCGAGTAGTTATATTTTCATGTTTACATCATCAGTGAATTTTAATTTTTGAGTGTTTTCCACAATGTTTGAAACATTCTGATTTTAAAGAAATTTCAGCACCATGTTTGCATTGGAACGCAACAAATTATAAATAAATGAAAATTAGAGATTACTTTTAATGTGTTTAAAAAATAGCCGATAACCAATCAGCTGATAAATAAACCAAAATCGAATAAACCCGCACGACTAATTGTGCTTGTAATTCGTCACTTCGATAATCACTTCACCTTTTTCTCCTCGGCAGCAGTGGAGCTGACATTAGATGCACCTCTCTCGTACCGGCTTCCTAACTATACCAGCGTATCTCTAGCAAGGGAGAACCTGAGAAAAGCCAAAAAGGGAAGAGCTATTTCGTAGGTCGAGAAGGGATCTTTTATGTGTACATATAATTCAACAGCTACGATAATAGGTCATTATCCCTAAGTTCAAAATGCGTCCACTGTACTAAATTCATTGTCACAGCTACGCAAGAAGCCTTTAAGTCTCATATTTCCGATGTTCACCTTAAAAAAGAAGTTTGAGCAGCCAAAGGAATAATAAAATGCTTGTTTGAAGATACAGTATGCTGTAGTCAAAGTATGCTTTGATAACAAATTTCTCGGTATTTAAAATTCATTTTTAGTGGACACTTTCCAAAATAGTATAGCTGTAAGGCTACTATCAGTGGTTATGACTATTTAGTATTTGAAGAGACTCAACCTATTGCAAAACAAGTTAATCTCGACAAAAGAGCTAATTTATGATTTTACGAGCGCTAACTATTTATGCTATCTCTTTTATGAAGAAAATAATGGTCGTCACATCATCTCACTATCCATAGGCTACAATTTACTACCCAAGTCGTTTTCCTTTAAAGCAGCATAAAATTAAAAAAAAACAGTGCTCTTAAATAATAAATGCCCGCACCTAAAGTAGCACTTAAGTTTATGATAAAGGTTTTATTTCCTCACTACTCGTAAAAAACTGTGTGAACTGGAGAAAAGTCGAATTCTAAGTAAGCGTCGTGAAAAGCATTTTTCCGCATACTGCGCTGCTTAGAAAAATAATCTTAGAAATTCCACTAAATTCAACACATTTAAAATGTCCCATTTAACCAAATATGGTACGTATGTATGTAAGCAGTATACCTGATGCCTCTGTAAAATTCTCCACAGGAATAATTATTTATAATAGCTTTAAAAATATATATGTAACTGCACTCAGTGCTGTGAGAAAATTATGTTGCTTTTTAACAATAATTAAAAGCGTTTAATATACACTTGAGCAACTTAAGTCGTTAATCATACGTTAATGAAGAGCTTTGTTGGCAGACAGTTAGCGCAGTTAACTTAGGTTTTATTATTCATATATACTCATAATTTGAATAATATTCATCTCAGTCTTAAATGAGTTAAGAACTGCATGTGAACTTGACTTAAATGTGTATGAGTGAAACTTGGAATTTTAATTCTTAGTTTAGTTTTAATTATAAAATTAACTCTTACTTGTATGGATTTACTTTTATTTGTTTAATGTAAACCAAAGGGAAAATATTAAAAAAAATGGTAATGTATTGATATATGAAATTCGTATATATAAATATCGTCACCTGATATGCAAGAAGACGTAACAACATCGTAACTGAAATGGATAAAGTCTTGACTAATTTTTTTTTTCATAAAATAATGTGGGAGTTGTAATTCGGTGAAATCCATCATATCAATCAAGATCTGAATTTTGAATTTTTCATTAGTTACGACTTTTTGCGTTTCAAATGACGATATATAAATATAGTAATTATCAACTGCTAAGAAAATTTTTAATTTTTTTAATTTTAAATTTTTAATTTCATCTCTAACTTTTTCTATCTACAGACTGCTTTAGGCACTGGAAAAACCATTGCCTTGCTGGGGCGACCGCTATTCGAAAAAAACCCTTTTTCTTTTCTTTTGTTTCTGATGTTAGTCGGAAACTCCACTCCATACCGCAGCGCTAACATAATGAAATGCGATTTTTATAAAGTAGGCGTTATTTTTCGTATTTGTGTCAAAACTTATTTTGAAGAAATAATAAACGAAAATAACGACTCTTATTGAAAGAAACGAAAATTAAATGCTTGTGAAATACTCGTGCGCATTATTTTGATACTTGTTAAGATAAATTTATTTATAATAATTTTATTTTTAAATACATCATTTTATAAATTGTTGTATATGTTAATCCTGAACTTTTTTTTCGAAAACTGCCACTTAAAGAATATTTTCTATGTAAAAAATTCAGTACACGGAAGTCAGGTTCGTGCTTTAAGTCTTTTATTTAACTAAATTCAAGCTGCCACCTACACATTAATGAGCAGAGTGTCTCAACGTTTTGCGAACTTCTTAGTACTTTGTATCTATATGTTTTACAAAAGCATTTTTTTAATGCACTTTATATAATAAATTACGAAAATCAAGCACAAGAACCTTATTAGGGCTATGATGAGTGCAATTATTTCAATGCGCAATTGCAAAACACGGTGGAATGTAATTTCAACACAAACATTCGTAGCTGAGCTATAAAAAGCAACGTGACAACTATACTCAGTGAACAAAAAGTACAAAACTTACACCGTAAAGCTTTATAGTAGCTTGCCGTCATCTGTCAAATAGGCAGGCAGGCAGGCAGGCTGGAAAGCAGGCAGCTGACTGATATTTTAACAATTCGTGCAACTACCGGATAATGTATCAAATTAAAAATTACTAACACATCGCACATAATATTACACACGTCGATAGCTAAAAGTGTGCGAGCGCCTAGCTAGTGTTGCTTTTATTGTTGTTTTCAAAAGTAACGTCAGCAATGCAATCAACACTATTTTAATTGCTTAAGTCAGAGCCTGACATGTAGGCAGGCATGGCGAATAGTATCATGCCGCTGCAGACACCCCCACCAAGTGCTGCTGGTGCGCATGCCTTTATGCCGTCGACGGCAGACGGAAAGTCTAAAAAGGCGTTCGTCGATGCCTGTCTGCCCGCTACATTTGCAATTTTAATTGAAAACCATTGTAAGGAGATCGTTCAGTTTCGGAACGTGCGCGCTTTTTGCAATTACCCGGGGCGAAAGTTATACATACATACATACCCACTACTTGCAATCCCTTGAGCATCGAGCTGCGGTAGAATGTGGCATTTAAGAGGCAAAACACGCATTCATTGTTAGGGAGTTGCGCAATACTCGTAAATTGCTCTACAATGCATGTTCGATTATCGCGTTAACCAAGAACGTGTTTAATAAGCAAACAACATTTAAAGAATAGTTTGTTCTAGTTGTTTTCCCTTTTCTTTGTTGTAATGTGTTCGCACATATGTACATAAGTATGTACATACATATGTGTAGTAGCAGATCAGATTAGAGGCATGCGTTGATTGATTAGCTTCGACAGTTCGACATTTATTCTCAAGTTGGTGACATTTTTGGATGGATTGGACCGCCCCTTGGTAGCTGGGTGGCAGTGATATTGTCGATAAAAAATAATTATTGTCGGACTGGTTTGTTCACAAACATCCGGCATGAAGTGTTAAATGAAGTAACCATAAGTATGTGGAGTTTTGTTTTCTCTGATAGCATTGTTTGCTTAATTTCGGATACAAAATAGCAATGATGACAAATTCTATAGTAAAGACCGAAATGCTCATAATATACTTAAGTTAGTGAAAGATCTGCTTGATGAATAGCATTAAAGTATCATCCTCTCGTAAATAGATAAATACACATAGTCTATTTTTCACTTAGAGAAAATGACTAATGTTGCAAAACATGCTTGAGAAAACGTTCCGCTTAGTCTGGATTACAAAAAAAAAAAAAATTGTTGCCTTCGAAGTTGACCTCCTTTTAAATGGTCAAATCTGAGACATAGTCAACTAAAAATTGAAAAAAAACATGTAATTCATATTTGAGAAATCTGGTTTGAGCCTCTTACGTCTTGTAACAAAGTTCTACAATCAAAATTTATTTAGGAAATCTTATTAAAAGGTGAAAATTTTTTAAAATTCGTCGAATTTTTCCTAAATGTTCTACAAAGTTTAAAATCTCGATTTTTTAAGCTATATTTTTATAAAAAAAAATAATAAACAAATATTTTTTCCTTATTTACATTCTTGTCACGGTATATATGTACTCTCTTGTAACCTTGGACATACTTTGGCGCAATTTTGGGTCGTTTTTAGCGACTTGGCTACTGTTATGGCTGCCTGATCGTCAGCAAGGTACTCGCATTTTTAAAGAGAGCGGTGCTAAGGTCTGTCCGCTCCGATATTAATAAATAGAAAAATAAATAAAATTGCCCACTAAAAAAATTAGGATATGTTTTTAACCAGTACAATTAACAACAAATGCGCACAAAACAGAGACCGTAACAGTTACAACTTTTGTTAAAAAAATCGCTCTTTAAGAAATATTTTTTTTTTACTTTTATTTAATTACTCCTTAAATAACAGTTTTTTTCTGATTTTTATTTTATAAATCCAAAATAACAATTATTTTTGATTTTTATCTAAAGAGTCTGTAAATAGCAGTTATTATTGATTTTTATATTGTATGTCTTAGATAACAGTTATTGAAAACTTTTATTTATAAAAGTCATTAAAATAAATTAGTCACTGACTTTTATTTTTAAAATTATACTTATAAAAGTCATTTCTATAAGTCGCTCTTAACTGCTAAAAATGATAATGAATTTTATAAGTATGACTTAAAAAAAACAGTCGGTGACTGATTTTTATTGATGGCTCTTATAAATAAAAGTCTTCAATAACTGTTGTCTAAGATATTTAATACTTAAATCAAAACTAACGGATATTTAAAAATTATTTAGTAAAAATAAAAAATAATTGTTATTTTGAATCTAGAAAATAAAAATTTAAAATAATTGTTATTTTTTTTAATATTGCATAAAAGTTACAAATAAACGTGTATTTATAAATTTGATTCTCAGTGAAAAAAGAATTCAATTGATATGCATCACTTAAAATTGTAGGACACTTTCTTCAAAGTGAATTTTGACAATGACAGTTTTCATCAATAACTGTAATGTTCGGTACCTGACATAAAATGTTCAGAAAACACAAACTAAATATTAGCTTTTCATAAAAAGTGTTATTTTTTCTGGAACCCAGCTCATTAGCAATTTTATGGCAGTATCTGCCACCCTTACAGTTGCTAGAGGAGATCAATTTCTTTTGAAGCATTTGGCTACTTTTTTTGTTATAGTTGGCGACACAAAATTTGTGTTATCCCTTTTGCAATAACTCCAAGGCTGTTGTGCGGTTGTGGCATGAAGCGAGGTAAGGCCAAAAAAAGTGGAGTAGGAATGGAAGTACTCTCGCCTATAAGCACCCCTCGATGTCACGAATCAGCAGCGTCCTTTGGAAGTTATGAAACTTTTAAGCTGTCAATTTTTCTACTATATTTTCTCCAGAATTAGTTAATTCAAATTCCTGCCTAGAAAGCAGGGAAAACTCCGTTAAAACATACGTCCAAAAAAAAGTTCAGCCATTTAACTCGTTACCTTCCGGTCGTATTCTTTGGACTGACTTATTTATTAGTTCTGCCCATAAAAGACCTCAATTGCCAATTTCTTTCCTGAAATGCTTGGATTTTTCTTTTGTATGGTCAAAACTGTGGTCACCCATCTATTTACTGAAATCGTGATTTCGATCGATAAGCGGTTGGGATCCAACCCATTTAAGAACGCCGGTGACCATTTTTGGTATTTTTTTATAAGTAAAAGCACAAATTAACCCTTAAAATTAGATTTCTATTTTTCCTACCATATACCGTTATAACCGTTATTTTCATGTTTAATTTTAAAGATCACAAAAGATTTAAATCGGTCATAAAAACTCCGTCTTCATTATACCGGTTAAAAATGATTGAACAAAATCCAGACAATCGATCATTTTTGATCCAAAAAATCAAAATGAAAAAAATAACTTAAAAATAAAAATATTGATATTTAAAGGTTCTTTTCGGTCCCCGAGGAAAATGTTATTCGACCCATTCTTTTTAACTATGATACGCAAATATGCAAAACCAAAGCAAGTGTGCATAGGGATATATCCCCTTAAATGTCGAAAACATGTAGCTCTGTATTGGTCTGGGACTCTTGCATGCCCAAACAAATTTTGAAAATCCATCGAATTACGATATCTTTTAATGTTCATCAAAATATTCCTTCATTATACTTTTTTATTTAGCGGTAACTATTCAAATTTAGCTAAGTATCCATTAGACTACATCAACGTATGTATGTATGAGAATAACCATAAGCACAGAACGAGGTGTCACTAATGCGTTTCAACAGTTTTCCGGCTTGTGAACATCTATTGCGCTTAAAATTTGCCGCTTAACAATTGCACAATGTGACAATCAAAAGGAAAAAAAAAAATTAAATACTTATGAATGAAAAATACCACCGTAAATTATGTTAGCAACATTTAGCACTTCTCACTTTTCTGGTAAATCCAATTAGGCAGGCGCAAATGTTTGGCGACGTTGCGAAATACAGCGCGCAAGAAAATTAGTAGGTAATTGCGAGTGACAGCAAGCGGCAACTGCATTAACGTGTAAAAGTACCCAAACCCAAAGAGTAGTGGTAGCAGTAATGACTGCAGTCGCCACACATAATATTTGAATTTGTATACACAGATAACTACAAACATTTGCATTCACTTGGCTAGCCGTTGGCTAAAAAAAACTGTCATTTTAAATTTCCTGCATCCGCGCCGACGCGCATCCAAATCAATTTGACTGGTAAAAAGTGCAACAGCCGCCAAGGCAACCGACCGGTAGTGCGATTGGCTGAGCGACTTCAAGTTATGTCTAAGAAAAATGTGTGTAAAATTTTTCTGTAAATGACATAGTAACCGCTTAACACTTTTTGGGTTTGTCAGTTTCGTTTTTCGTCGTTGCAATTTGTAATTTAATTTTTTTCTGGTAACCTAATTAAGCAAACAATTTTTGTGTTAACTATTGAAAACTATAGAAAATTGAGAGAAATGTACAGCAGAGAGAATATTATTGTTGTTACATAACTATACAACTGTTTTAAAACAAAAATTTGTGTACAACAATTTATTACTGCTAGAAGTAAAACATTTGCAGTTATTTATAACCTCTTTGACCCCAGCATCTTATATAAATGACGGCCCGGCGACGTGTGAATGGCGCCAAAATACGCATCTGACTTGTAAAGGCGTTCAGTTGTCAAGAGTAAGATTTTAGTGCGATTGTTGCAAAAAAAAAAGAAATAAATAACAAATATCTATTTATGTATGTACATTAGACTGCATCACCAAAAAAAGTTGCGGTTTTTCCGCCGGGGTTGCAAAATTGATTATATTTTAAGATGTCCACCAAAATATTTCGGAAAAATATTAAGATTTACGTGAGGCTGGACCGATTTCAAAATACCTCCAAAAATGTAGGTGAATGGGAGAATGGTAGTCTCTGAAGCAGAGGTCCAATAAACATCTTCACGGACAGATCGAAGCTGCACGAGAGAGTTGGAGGAGGTGTCCACTGTCAGGAACTTTCATTAGATCTTATGTTGAGACTGCCGGATCTTTCAAGCGTCTTTCAGCAGAATTGGCTATGCATCAATGTTTTGTCGACTAGGAAGGTAAATATCTACTCTGATAGCCAAGCGCCAACAGGGCGCTGGGCCTTCAACTCGGACAGGGAAGGCATATGAGTTCCATTGGCAACATGTGGCCTGCTTCTGAACAGATGAGCTCATAGTCGGCCAAGGTCAAGGAAGCTTCTGCAGCTGACTAAGCGCCAGATCTCGATTCTTACAGGTCTACTTACCGGTCATTGTCCTTTAGGAACCCACGCGGTACGACTAAATATTTTCACGGATTCTTACTACCGCCACAGTTTTAAAGACGAGGTGGAACTATCTCCATACTTCCTCGGTGCGCGTTTCAACAACACTCCCGGGGAGCTCTCCCGAGTGGATGTCAACTGCCTGCGGAACTTTGTTTTGGGCACCCAGCGCTTCTCTTGGCTTAACACAGATAACCTGTATTTAGTGTTCTAACTAAATTGCGTAATATGGTAGCACAATGGACTGTTATTAATGTCTAAGTGAGACCCACCTGCGGGGTCTGCCACAATCAACCTAACCTAACCTAATTATCTGTCGGAATCGGATCACCACAACATATAGTTTACACACTACTGATTTTTCAGACATGTATTTTTCGGGAACTCTCGGGATTTCCACAGGTTTTTTCGGCACCTTTCAGGGTTGGTGGGCTTACAAACTGCGTATGACTTTTTTCTATCGCAATGCGATCGACCCGGTCTAAGGTGCATGTATAGTATTTACAAATGCATTACATCCACATACATACATACTTACATAAATACCTTCCTCGTATGCACAGTGCAGCGGCACTGATTGTTCTTTGTCAGTTTTCGTGTAAACACATACACATATATGAGTATAAACACAAAAACTTGTACAAATAAAAACAACGCGTACTTAAGTCGTCGCAGTCAGTGACACATAGCTTAATATACTTAGTAAGTACTTGTAGAATTGTTGCATGTGTCTTTTTTTCTGTACTTGCAGCAATTTATGACATTCAAAAAATTGCATGTTGCTTGCAGCAGCATCAACATCAACCTCACAAAAAGATATTTGCAATAGCAACAGTCATTACGGCAATGGCAGCAAGTGGCGGCATCGGTGCAACAACAAAGGCTCAAGTGTCAGCCAAACAATTGTATTCTTTTATTACTTATTTGCTACTTTTACTGCCACGGCGGCTGCGACAGCAGCGTTAGTTTTATTATTTTCGCTCCTTTGTTTTGAGGTGCGTTGTTTGCAGCGAACGGATTCTGTTTGAAGTTGTAACTAAACTTACTAAAACTTAGGGTGGGCGAAAAATGCATGTGGAAAAGTAAAGTCAGAATTTTAATGCTCTCATTGCTCTAGGATTGTTCTATAGCGAAAACAACTACTTATTCCCCTGTTTTTATTTTGAAATCAAAAAATATTTAGAGGTCGCTCAAAGCGCTCAAAGTTTTCCATTCCATGGGGGAAAACAAGTTTTCGTAGAAATGGTATAGCACACCTGAGAATCATTATTTTTCTATCGGAAAACTTTGCTTCTCTTTAGGGGACTTCCAATAACTATACCCAATTTTTTATTTAACCATTTTCTATTACTAACTGTTACTAACTATTCTTATAGGGCCCCGAAAAACCTCAAAAAATGCAATTGTGGACCCATAAAAAATCGCTAGCATTAAAAAATGGAATATAAACAATTGGGTATCATTATTGGAAGTCTTTTGAAGAGAAGAGAGGTTTTCCGATCGAAAAAAAATAATGATTTGCAAATATTCTAAGCCATTTCTACGAAAACTTGTTTTCCCCCATGTAAAATACATGGACAACTTTGAGCGATTTTCGATTTCAAAATAAAAAAGGGGTATAATTTTGCGGTACAGAATAATCCCAGGAGGTGAGTGCATTAAAATTCCGAATTTACTTTTTTTTTTTACCACCCTAATGTACATACATTTATGACGACTCTTTACTTGGTTGTCGGTAAAGAAGAAATTACACCTTTTGATAATCTCGACTTGACTTGAACTGATTCCCAGCTAAATATTTAACACAATGGTTGCTCTGCTACATTGATTGCTGTTGTTGTTGGTGTGTGTGCGTGTGAAATTTCGCAATTGTTGAACAAGTGAAAACAAACACGAGTTTCAGTTGATGTTGATGACTTTTGGCGATTGTGCGGTTCTGATGCTGAAGAGGTCTTAATGATTTGAAGGATGATGATGATACAGCAGAAGAGTGCTTCACAAACAATCAGATCATTACAGCTTCTTTCTTAATTACATATGAAAACTTTTAAGAAATTGAAGTTCCTTTGTTGATGATTCATAAGTCTCTACAATATTAATTTTCAATTTTATCTAAATACATTCTTTCGAATATGTTTTCAACAAAAGTTCACAGATTAACTGACTGAAAATTGGCAATGAAAATCTCCAATTTTGGGCTAACTGCAGAACCATGATAGATGTCCTAACAGGACATAAAATGTTGGCAGCGCACGCCAGAAAAATGGGGATTGCTGTTATTGAAGGGAGACCCTAGAAGAAATCCTTTGCCATTGTCCTGCTGAGTTTTAATAAGCTTGAAGACGTGGCAATGCTTGGGCTTCAAGCACTGCTGAAATTCTCAAAAAGCGTTGACATCCTAAATGATGTATACTTCGAACGTATTTAACTAAATCTCTATCTACATCTGGAATCACTAGAGACCTATTGGTTTGTGCGGGGCGGTCAGCCAGCCAGAATAACCTAACGTAACCTTATATTCGTACATTCAGAACACTTCAGCCTTCGGTTTCTAAATAACCGGATACAGCTACATATACTCTATTGACGTATGCGCATGTGCAGCCAGGCTATAACTGCGGACAATTAAACGGTATATATTAAACAAAGCAAAAGTGTATCAATGCATAACTGTATGTAAGTTTTATTATTGCACACATTTTCAACTAATTTACTTTAATAACAAAATATGAGTTAATTTGTTGCTGCCCCGCAAGGCATAGACAGACGGCTGTAATTTCATACAAACTTAACCACAAAGCGTGTACCCGCATAATGTCTCAGACTCCTTTTAAGCCCATTATTACTATTAGTTATTTTAAAGCTGTTGTGCAGCAAATACCGGGTGTGATTAACAGTTACTTTTATATTTTATTTCCTGTTAATATAAAGCATGGGTCACTTAAATACACACCTACAAAAAAACAAATATGTATATAATATAATTGGGCATGTGTATGAATTGTAGTTCAACAAATAGGTGTGTTATGAACTGGGAAACGAAATGAAACAAAAAGAATTAGAACAATGATAAAACTAGTTCTGAAATATTAAATAACTTGACTCCGGCTGATACATATTACGTGTGCTACACATTAATTTAATTAGATTTTCCATTTTTGCCATTTGTATGTACTAAGTACATTATTGAATAATAGTTTGAAAGTTAAGTAATTCTCATACAATTGTTCTAAATAAAAGGCCAACAACATTACTGGTATGCGGGCATTTAGTGTGTAAAAAAAGAGAGTGTCCAGCTACACCCAGAACTGTCTGTCAAACGGTTAACTGGCAGACAACCATTCACCAGAGGTTTGAATTTTTGCTTTCTGTTGATCACTTTTGCGGTTGTTGTGCTAACTGATTGTTGCGTGCATTTCGAATCTATAGCTACAATATTTCTATATGTAATGAAATTCAAATATTTTGTACTATAATATAGTGCGTATCATAACTATACGACAACCAAATATTGTTTGACTATTGATTTTTTTATTATTCAATTTTAATTATTTTATTTTTATAAAAATAAAGTTCATTATATAACAAACACCATATAAATCTAAGCAGCAATCTGTGTACAAAAACAAAAAAATAAAAAAAAACAACAATGTTTAAAATTTGTCAACTATTATTCAATTGTTATTCTATAAGGGCAAGTTTAAAGTGGCTAGAAAATACCGTTCATTTTTGGCCTTTTTTTTTGCTGCTGGTGTTGTACACTTTCCTAAACGTATATATAAATTAAGTTGCACATTTTAAATACTTCGTATGAGTGGAACTTTTAACAAAAAAAAAAAAAAATCCAAAAATCAATGGTATTTCCTGCATTTTCTAAAAACTCTTAAAAAAATTTGTGAAATTTTAAAGAAAATCCGTTGATTTTTTTTTTGTACAAAGTTTGAAACGTGGATTTATATTGTTTTTTTTTATACAATGATTTGCAATTTTATAAAAAAATAGAAATAAGAATATAGTAAATCTTTTCAATAAATATGTGGATGTCATATAGTTATAACAAGCACTATAGCTTTCGTCACAAATTTTATTTGTTAACAGCTTATGTAAAATACATATTCATACTATAGATACGTATGGTATATATGTATGAATTTAAATTATTTATTCAATAGTTCAAATATTTGCAAATATAAAATTCTTTTATTCAACTGACATTCTTATGTAAATTTTTTTACACTTCTTGTTTCTATTTTCAGCCTAACCGAGCACCATAAAAAAACAACGGCAACTGAACCACAATTAAAACAACTTTTAACAACGTCTTCGTCTATATTTTTTGCAAAAAAAAAAACAAACAAAAAATTACGAAAAAACGAACGCAAACACAAAACACACAACTTCAACAAAAAACGCTGTTGCCACTCTCTGCCACTCTGCCGTTCATCATGTAAACACTAGTGGCCCAAGAGCCCCCTTTTTCATTCAAGTTTTCAACGCTTCATTCATAAATGAGCATAAATAGACAAGCGATAAAAAGTAGTTGCTTGCCAATTAACATCATAACGTTTCTTTCTATCTATCGAAATTTAAATCAAATAATCGAAAGTTCATTTTTCAATCATAAATAACAAAAAGTATCTACTTATATAATTTCTAATAGTTTTTTTTTTTTTAAAGGTAAATTACTTTCAATTGTGTATTATAACAATTTAGTATTGAAGAAATATTGCGGTATTTCAACGCAATTCAATCGTTTTTTTTTAATAAAACGGCTTATTTTAGAAGGTGAAAAGAGGTGTTAGCAAAAATTAAATAATAAAACTAAATACATACAACACATGAATCACTTTGAAGTGGCATCGCATTACACACAACTAATTACAACTTAACAAAAGCAAAAAAAAAAATCGTTTTAACTTCATTCATACAACGATTCTGTGATATAACAACCAAAAGGTAAGTCAAACACCTAATTTACTAATTTTATCTAATTGCACAACTTTTTGTAAAATAGCATTATATACCCCATTAGAAGATTTTCATTTTTAGCTCAAACCATTTGGTTATGTTGACAAAATGACAATTTGGAGAAAACTTGGATGGGCGCGGACTTTTGGGTTAAACCTTATCCTAGCTCACCGTGAACATGGATATTTATTAACAACAAATTTAGGTGGTTTCAAAATGTCTCCCTTGACGGCGATACAGAATTCCAAAGGTGATTTCAAATTTTCGACTTTTGTGGCGCTTAGCACATGCTTTCGACTCCAAAATCCACTGCACTCTATAGTCTATTTGGTAAAGATCCGGCGAGTAGGGGGCGATTCCTCAGACGAGATAAAGTCTAGAAAATGTGTTCTGCACCAGTTTTGCGTCATTCTCACTTTGTGAGCTAGAAAAGAATATTTTTGAAACATCCATTCCATATCGCCCACGAAAGCACCGCGAACTCGAGAATATCGCGGCGGTACACCTCTTGGTTAATTTTGGCAGAGAAGTCTCGCCGCTGGCGGAAATTCCACCCCAGACCATAACCGACTGTGGATTTTGACGGCTTTCGACAATGGCTGAGGTACGAGGAGTCTTCTTGTGGATCACCTCTTGTCGTTTTGATGCTTGTAAAATAAAATGGAAAAAGTAGTTTCATATTTTGCATATATACTTTCTGATAGAATCTAAAATGGCCAGTTAATCAACAGCAAGGAATTTTTATGGAAATTTATCCATTTTTATATTCTAGCATACTCTTTCGACTAGAAGCTAGTTGTAGAGGCGATTATTTACATTTAAGAAGACATATTTTGCTCTCTATTACAAAGTAATTTCAATGGTTCATTGGTGCCTGCTACTTAGTTAATACTGATCAAAGTGCGGAAGGAGACACACTGCATTAAATCTGTGTAATTACTGCTGTCGCTGTCAACTTGCTGCATAATTTTTCTCCCCCAGCATATTCTGGTTATCTACACCGGCGGCGGTTTTACATTCACAGTTCATTAAACCAGATAAAAGCCGCCTCTAAATATAAACATGTACATAGGTATGTAAGCAAGAAAATTATGGGTGGTAGATAGTTTTTAGAATGTTGCCCGCTAGGTGCTGACAGGTCGGCAATGAGACAAGTAGGAAATAAGCTTGCGGATTGTGTATCTATGAAACAGCTGTTGATAACTACATATGCCAGACATCTTATCGCTAAATTAACGCCTGCAATTACTTTTATAAAATGACAAACCACCCAGCCACCTACGCTAGGCAACATAAATACATATGTATGTACTTATGTACTTACAAATGAACTGCTTATTTACACATACATAAATACTTCAGCAAGTGCATGTAAAATATGAGCATATTATGCCATTTTTGTAAAAGTTTATGTATTTTTATTGCGATTTTGATTGGTAGCCACGGCGACAGGTACTTTGTTTGACATATTGACAAACAAATGTTTATTATTTCGCAATTAATAATAAATACAAGTAAATTCAATATGCGAAACTAAATGTTCAAAGCATATCTGCGACAACATATATATTACAAATATAGTCAATATGTAAATATATGCAGGCCAATGTGGTTTTTATAAGCCGCTTAGATTGTGCCGATAAGCTATTCGTAACATAGCCGCGTAGACATAACCCACATACGTATTTAGTTAGTGCAGTCAGTTGCCCCTCTGCGCAGCCGCATACTCGGCATTGGCAGGCGTGAAATATTATACTAGAACTTAATATTGGTGCGAATAATCTCGCTTAAACTAATAAATAAATAAATTGATTTTTTTTAACCAGAGTGGATTATTGTACACGCAAAATGCGAAAGGCCTGCGAAACTGCGTTCAACTACTTGTATACATTGAACTCTTAGTTTTTTTATTTCGCTAAATCTAAATATGCATTCGCTTGTGTCTAATATTTTTCAAGCTTTTGTCTACGATACAGCACTTTTTGCACTGCGCTTTTAAATTCCAGTTAGACATTGTTGTTGTTGTTATTATTATTGTTTTAAGTGCGTGCCGCTTAATAGCCTATAATTTTCTGTTTTATGTTCTAATCGTCTCGATAATGGCTTAGCGGGTCTGCTATGTATTTCCAACGGCAACTGCATTTTTCCTAGTCATTTTGTTGCAGTTACATGTCATTTAAAATATGAAAACTGTAATAGATTGGCTGTAAAAATCGGTCGTAAATCTGCCCACTTTGCGCGCCTACAAAAACATAATGGAATGTCTACGAGTTATGTTTTACGATTAAGCGATTTATGTGTTTAAATAATAATGTGAAAGTATGTGAGTTTTACTGTTTCTCATTTACTATGTGTGTTTGAATAGCAAGTTTTTATTGCTTCGCGGAAATCATTATTTTTTAATTAGTAAAACATTTCGCTCGTTTACTAAACTACTGTCATAACTAAAAAAAAAAAAACGAAATTTTTAAGCAAATGCTGAAGAATTTCTCGTAATAAATATCATTTTTCATAACTACATGTTGGGCCGTATGCATAAAACCTAAGCAAATGCTTTTTCTCAAAATGTCAACCTTTTATGCAGAAAGCTTCATCAACTTTTTCTAAAAAAAAAAAAAAACAAAACATTAATCATATAAGCTCAGCAAAAAAAATTACACGTTTTCAAATAAAATCTCCTTAATAGTTTATTTTAAGAATAAATCCCGAACTTCTCCATTTTTGGGTAATAAATCGCTTTTCACGCCTTCTCGGTGGCATGCCGCCACTAGAAGACCAAAGATAATCTCTAGCGAGATCACTGGAAGCCATTTTTGAAATTTGAATACAATATGCACATATGTATGTATGTTTGTACATAAATAGCCGAATAATCAGAGCTGCTGATTCGTGCGACAATTTCGTGTCCATTCTGTTGTGACAATGAATGGGTTTGCCTTTGTCATTTCATTTTGTCGCACACAAATAATAGTAAATACTACTCGAATGACAGCAGACATAGCGGGTGACAATTTATCGTTCACTGCTGTTACAACGAACGAGTGTCACTTGCCACCGTTTTTAATATTCTTCATAGCCTGTATTGAATGCAGTTAAAAAAAGTTTTCTTAGATTTTCATGTGCACTTTTTTAAGCAGCCTGCTGCACATTTCAAATAGCATTCCACACACATGCCGTGCCAAAGTGTTTACATGCCACTCTACCAACAATGTGTGGCATTTGCCTCACTGTGGGGCGAACGGTCCAGTGATTGACACGATTTAACTACTGTAAATGGGCAGCTTGAAATGCGGGAGCTTTAGCTAGACTTGCGAGTGGAAAAAATATATAAGCTATTTATTTTAACAATTTTTCAATTTCAACCATTTTTCCTGTTGCTGTCGCTTTTGGCGTCGTTGGTGTCACATTGCATTGTTACACATTTGCGCAGACTTCTAGCGCCAATTTCTATTTAGCTGCAGCTATGTATGTACATACAATGCATATTTATTGACTTAATCCACATAATTTGCTTAATATTTTGCATGCGCATTTTGCAACCTGTGCCAATTTTTTTCGGGGAGATAAGCTGGTGCACAACGTTTGTCGGCTAATAGCATAAACAGGCAGCAACGTTAATCCGGATTAACGGCGCAGTTTATCCGATCAAAATTGTACCCTGACAGACGCTAGTAGCTATTGCGGATTCAGCGAGCCGCGAAGTCCTGGATTCAATTCCCACGGCCTGCAAACTTATTTTGAACTAAATTTTTAGTTCCCTCGATTACATTTTCAAATTTAATTATATTTTGTGGCCTTTTTAACGAAACTAAACGCTATAATCTGACCACTTAGCCACCACGGATGCCGAACAAACTTACTTTATTTGTTAACCCGATTGTATTTCATTCACAATAGGCAACAGCCAGCGGCGCATTAATTTTGAGAATTATCAGTAGGACTTGATGCAGATTAACTGCAGTAAATTCCACATAATTAGGGGCACTATTTCCTTACCAGTTTTGACCATTTGTTTTAAATTTATTTTTTAAATATGGTCTATCCAACAACGAAAACGATGTAACTAAAAGTTTCTATCCTTGTACAAGATTTATAAAAAAACAGCAAATTTCAAAAATTTTTAGGTTATGATATTTTCTGAAAAAAAAAATCGGGTATGCAGTTTTGTAGCCTATTCAATTTTAGTATAACCCAGACCCGACGAACTCGCCCAAAATACATATTTTTTTATTGAAAAATTGTGGTCCAACATTTTCATCAACAATTCACGATTTTCAGTGGTAGTGGCACATTCATCTGCTAAGATTATGGCTTTGTGGTCGTCATATTTCCATTGCCAACTTAAGTAATAATAATAACTAAGAATGCCAGTTACTGTCGAAATTCGACCGTTCTCAAGTTTTGGGGAGGTTTTTTAACTTAGAACGTCACTTAACTTTTAAGGAAAATCTCCTGCTTTGGAACTAAAATGTGACTGCATTTTATAACTTTGAAGGCCTCTGGAGAATTTTGACCCCATACATTCCAGTTTGTCGTTAAATTTCGATTATTTGAAACACATCGGTGATTCGATGAATCTCAAAAACGCTGACATCCGATAGCTCAACAAAACTCGATAACTTGATAATTTTCGATAAATTTCGATAATTTTTCGTATACATTTCGATATAAATCGCTAACTTGATAAACTTTAGATACCTTTATAAATTTCGGTAACTCGGTTAATTTTGATGGCTCCATATATTGCAAAAGCTATCGACAAATTTCGATAATTTAACATGTATACATCCCGATATAAATCGATAACTCAATAAACTTTGGATGCCTTTACAAATTTCGACAACTCGCTCCATATTCTTCAAAAGCTACGACAAATAACGATAACTTGTTACGCTCTGGTAACACGATAAAAGTCAATAAACAGTGATAACTCGATAGAGTTATGTATGTATATAGACTTGAAATTTCGATAACTCGATATATTTTGAAAATTCCAAAAACTTCAAAAAATTTCAATAAATCAATAAATATCGATAACTTTGAAAGAATTCCATGCATTACGATGACTCTATAACTCTATATAACGTGATACTTCCATAAATATCGATAACTCGATAAACTTTATTTATTTGACAAATTTCTCTCATCCAATAAATTTTTATAGCTCGATAACTATCCGTAAATTTCGAGTACTAAGTTTCTGTGTCTACAAATTTCGACCACTCAATAAACATTGATCAATTTGAATAATTCGATACGTTGCGATGACTCAATAAACATGGATAACTAGACACATTTCCATAACTATAAATTTCAATGATTCGATCATTTTCGGTAACTTCATAACTTTCAATAACTAAATTTTTTATGACTGAATTTATTTCGATTCCTACCAATAAATTTCAATAAATTGTTTACCCTTTCAGTTATCCTAATTTTTATGTTTTTTTGTCATTGTTTTCATTTCACTTATTCTCACTTGACGATTTTTAGTAATAACTCGGCTCCAGAGTCACTTGGTGGCAAATTGTGAACCCAAACTATCCAGAGACCCACCCAAACACACACAAAAAGTTTCGCTAAAATCGGTCCAGCCATTTAGGAGGAGTTCACTCACAAACACATGTACAGAAAAACTATATTTACACACAAATATGGGTAAAAATTTGAACTAAGTACATTTGGAAGACGCCACTTCCCCTTTTCCAATAGCCCTAATTTTTTTGCATGAGTATGCGATTGCTTTCATATACTTTAATACCAAGTTCCAGTACTCAACCATGTACACTTCCAGAGATGTGTAGTATGAAAAACTCGGTGTTTGTTATAATAGCGGTCGCCCGTCGGCAGCAATGCCAAACCTCCTATTTTAATAAAAATAAGAATAAAGAAAGGAAGAAATTTTAACCTACAGCTTTTATTTTCAGTCAACAAGCAAACAGTTATTTCTTCTATTAATCTAAGCACACTCGTGAGATTCCATAAATTTCAATGGCCCGCTTGCTGCCTCATTTGCAAATGTTGACAACTTGAATGGGTTTCTATTTCCGCCAAACAGTCATCAAATGATTGACTGGAGTAGCAGCGCAAAGGCAAAAGTGAATGCAATTAGATGCGAACAATCAAAAAGCTGTAACAATGCACATTGTAAAATGAAAAGCGACACACACGCCAGTCGGAGGGCGACATGTCATTTGCAAGCTGGATAAATATTAGCGTTCAAAAGTTTCCACACGACGAGTGTAAGCGAGTTCTTTTTTTTTTTTGCTTTTTCTTCAACAAATCCCTCCACTCATAGAAGCATATGCGTTCATTGTTTGCGGGGGTGTTGTCCCATCCTATTGAGCTACAAAAAATTATATGCATAAACCGTGCCTTCCTTCCACAGTCGCTTAACTCATTTCGAATGCGCATGCGAAACAGTGCGATTACTGTTGCAAATCGTTACTGTTGGTAATGCTTTTGTTTTATTGCTTTGGTACTTATACTACATATTTTTACAGTTTTTCTTGATATTGTGTTTGTTTTCATTTCAACTATGTGATCGTGTTAGCGATCAATCGTTTGATCTGCTCGGTGGGTGCTGCCAGTGATTGACTGGTGATCACAGTGGTGTTTGTTTGCACTTTTGTTTTTGCGAATTGTAAATAAATAAAATGTATGTGTTCAAGCGAAATGCAAATCAAATTGCGAACAATGCTTGTGGAGCGTTATAACACTTTTGACAGTCGCTATGTCACGCTTTCTATTGATTATTTTCAGATTACTTGTGTTGGTTTATTGTTGCTTTTACTCTAAGCTAAAAGACGGTGACAGGGCATGATGAATTAGTATTATGTAATAAATATGTATGTTAGGGCGAGCTAATTTTTTTGACTATGCGCGTGTAGCACAGGAGGGTTCTACGTGTAATTCTAAGCGAATTTTCCGAAGAAACCATGGGTCTAAAATCAAATTTTAGTTCGCCAAATTGTGAGAATAGTTTTTGAATAAAATGTGAAAGTTTTCACTGTTGCGCCATCTGGTGGAAGTTTTAAGAAAAAGATAAGTACAGTAATGGATTTCGCATATCATAAAACCCCTTATAGCATATAGTTATAAAAAATTTAACCACTTCTTTACAACACTACAGCAAAATGCTAAGAAACCTTTTTTGGCAATTTAACAAACTCCAAATTAATTTTAGGTCCATGGTTTCTATAACCATATATATAAACTGTGTCTGCACATAGAATATTATGTTTCTAGGTAGATATACATACATATATCGGCGAATTCTTTTTATCCCAATTCCGTGTCTTTCTAAAGCTGGACTACTTTAAAAATAACTACCTCAAAGTAGCGCTATTATGTTATGTAATTTTTAGATTTAGTCTTTTTTTAATTAAATATCCTAAAGGGTAGGCGAGCGTAAATAGAAGAGATCTGCACCAAAATCCAAATAAGTAAACACAATGCTGTCATCGACTATGCCAAAGGCTTCATAAACTTGCTCAATACAAAACAAATTTAATTCGAACCTATTATTAATTATTTATTACATTTTTAATCAGCCCTGAATTATACTTTGTACTGAATTGAACTTGATAATAGGGTATAAAATTTCAGGTCCTTAGCTACTTAAATGGAGGAATTAGATTTGGGAGTGAGCACGAACAAATTGAAACATTGCTTTTATTTCCTACTTTCCAGACTTAAGGGCGAGTCTCTCTTTTCAGCTTACGGTAAATCAAATCAGAGACGTATTGTTGACCGATTTTTCTGTCCGAAGTTTTTTTTTCCAAAAAGACCCTTGACACTATTAGCTCTCCTTATCCACCTTTTGACCAATAGTTATGGCATTTTCTTTTCTACAAATATGTATATTATAATGTTGCCTTCTCATTGCCCTTTCCTTAGTATTTATGCGTAGATGGCATTGACAAGGCAACATTTTTAGGTAGAAAAGAAAACGCCATTAGGTTATCATTAAATTTGTTCAAACCTCGACTCACAGTTTGGCGAGCCACTTTAGCGGTTTTGGCTATTTCTATGTGACTCCATTTCGCATTTTCTTCTGCAATGATTTTCCAAATTTCAGCTTGAGTCACTGTATTCAGCAAACACTTTCATGGAATGAAAAAAGGTTATTTGGGCTTTATCTGACGAAGACGATCATATACCTATTCTATTTTTTTATAGGACACTTAATGGGAAAGTAGGAAGCCCGTTGTTTGAAAGCCAAATATTTATGTTATGGCCTGTCTCTGGGAATCCCCGCCGCTTGGTATAAAAGTCATTGAGCCATATGATGAAAAATAAAGCAGTTACTTTGTCTTAAAATTTCAAATCTTTTACTTAAATTTATTTGAAGAAATCGTGAAAAATATCTGAGATTTTAAGAAAAAGTAATTGCTATGTTTTCGTAATTTTTGTCATTTTATTGCATTGCCTGGTGGGAATTAGGTATAAGCTTAGTGTCTGATTGATCCAAACTTGGTGATAGGAGTACTGTGGCCGCGGTATTTGGACCTAGATTTCGTAAAAAAAGTTTACGAATGCGTGAACGTACCTATTCATATTCTAAGCAAACATTTTTGCAGAGGGAAATTATTGTCCGGGAATATTTTCGTCGGAGGAGTAATGGGGCCTTCGTCAACATCAATTCGGAGAGCCAGAGAACATTAAAAATGTTGGACTCCTGTAAAATGGTTTCAAGGTTAGTACAGAGTTACAAAAGTGAACTGTACAAACTAAGCACCCTTGGCTGGTTACCTTGTGGTGGGTTCTAGTCCATGACGGACTTTGATGGCAACGAAAACGAAGAAGATACTTTCGTAGAAGGTGGATCCAACAGAGCCTATATGACCCTTAGCCATTCTAGGGAGGCAGCCATGGCATAACTTT
The DNA here is from genome assembly GCF_001687245.7 of Rhagoletis zephyria. NCBI lineage: Eukaryota > Metazoa > Arthropoda > Insecta > Diptera > Tephritidae > Rhagoletis > Rhagoletis zephyria. Next base: position 37,163 of record NW_016159778.1, on the reverse strand, counting down.
TAAGAAGGCGTCTATATTAAACAATCGAACAAATTTGTAAATTTAACTCGTATGACAGCTTAATCTTGGCTGAGAGGGTCAGGTATCACAGAACTTTGAAAGGTAAAGTACCATCTTTGTAAAATGACTTTCCGAAAAAATGCGATGTTTGTTTTAGGTCAATCTGTAGTCCAGACTATTTTACATGCCTCGCCGGTAGCAAGAAACTTCAGTCTGGGAAACGCTTCTTGAATCTGGAAGCCACCTGGACATTTCAATTTGAAGGTGAATCGGAAAAATCACGCTGCTATAGCGTAAGTAATTTTTGAGCCGCTGTAAAATTCAAAATTCCAAAGAACTCAGAAGAAACAGTGATTTTTTACTACTTCCTAGAGACATGAAATCCTATATTAGATTATAGAAGGAGTAAGAAATGTGCCCGTATCCGTACAGAGGTTCTTTTCAAGAGCTCAGTTTTTTCATTCTCAGATCTTCGATGGAGCATTTTCTATGACAAAAAGTCCCATCCCTAACACGAAAAGTGAATAAAAATAAAGTATAAGAAAAAATGCGGATGTTTGGATCAAAATTGCAACAGAAATAACAGCATTTACACCAAAATAAAAATTAAGAGCGCAGGTATTTTTTTTTTTTAATTTAAACGCACTTATGTATTTGAAAAAAATATCTTAAATGCCTTGCCAACAGTCAAACAATTTCTGCAAATCTATACAATTAATCAGCGTCATAAAATAAATAGCAAAATTGCTTAGTCAATAAACTGCGAAACAGAAATTATTTCACAAAAGGCATACAACTTACCTTAAAGATGTCCAGCTGTGTTCCAGTAAAAAAACAAAAACAAACACACACAAATAAATACTAACTGAGAAAAATCCCAGACGCATGGCACAATTCACAGCGCATAACTGGGGCAACAATTGTGCTTTCACGCTGTGCCAAATAATGGCAAACTAAGCGAAAACGCGAGCCGAGATGCATCAAAATAACCAACCAGCCAACCTGTCGTCCATTCATCTAGTCAAGTAAAAGGCAGATGTGCGAGGCAAATAAAAGCCAATTGACGGCATGCAATGTAATGTAGCGCAAGCGCAGCCGAAATTTTTAATTTACCACAAACAGCGCAGGTAATCTATCACTTTGTAAATGGCTTACGGTTGTTGGTGTTTTAACTGCTATGTAAGGATTGCTGTTAGTGATGCTAACTTTATACACATCTATGTATGTATTTTATGAAGTATAACGAAAGCCTAAGCGTTGGCGGGTAAAGCTGTGGGACTACAACTAATAAGAATTTCATTGCGTAAAAGAAAGTTTGCGATTCAATGGATGATATTTTTGAAACGCTTGAGGGCTTGTAACTTTTAAACCAAAAAACTAAAAACCATAGAAAATCGCTGATTTATGTCATCCGTACAGTAAGAAAAAAATACTAAAATGTAAAGCAAAAAACTAAATGAAAGTTATGCAATCGACAAATTCTCTTGAATTGCCGCCAATTCAAAATGCTACACAGTTTACACAATTTATTATCACATACCACACGGCAGAGAATGTGAAGCGCATGGCATGCAACATTTAATGAAATGCGCCAGCAACAAAAGCAACATCAACAGCAAACATCAATAAGTAACAGTAACAGAGCAAAACAAACAACACCAACATCGCCAACAGCGTCGCAAACGAAAGACTTAAGCAGCGAACGCGAACAACCGAACCGCACAACGAAGCGATGAAACATGAATACGCTTGGAGTGAGCGCAAATAAATAGACATCGGTAGAATGCGCAATTACTTATTTACTTACATATGCGCCCAATACCTTACCATTATCCATTTATCTGCTGCCCATTAGCCATTACAGATTGTTGTGAGCATTGGCCGGCCATCATTGCCCAGTACGACTACAAAAACGGCAACAGCAACAGCAACTACAACAAACAAACAAAAAAAATGCTCCTAACTATGTTTCGATAGTGTTGGCAGCTTCATGGCCCATTGAAATGTGCTGCATGTTGACATGTCTGTCTTTTTGTTTGTTTGTTTGTGCTGTTTGTCTGCACATACATACTTGACGTGGTCAGCGCCTTTCCGCACGCGATCCAACAAAGCGCAACAAAAGTAACAACAGCACTAACAACTCTAAGCAAACCTATGCCAATGAAACAGTCATTTCAGACGCTGCCCAAGAAAGGCAAATTCACGAAAAAAGTGAGTGGTGGTACGTGCGCTTTTGTTAGGCAGGGCAGGTGCTTTGGTACTTCGTTGAATTTGCAGCCATTAAAATTGACAAGTGCCGACCACGAAAATGTTACGCGAAATGGGCGAAATGTAAGGTAAATTATGTGCGAGACTGCAGGCCAGCTCAAGAAATTTGCAAGCGTAGTGGAATGCGATATAGTTACATCCGTTTTTAGGTTTAGGACTAGAAATTGCAAGTAAAATAATTAATTTTCAAAAATGCGGTTAAAAATTGTTCAAGCCTTCTCTAAAATTTTTGAAATGCATAAAATATGCATAAAGCGAGAGCAAACATTAAAATCATACATGGTGTTACGCCTGAATTTGGCTTGAATATACTTATGCAGTTTCCATTCAGAAGGGAATAGACGAGGGGCAAAGTTGCTGATAACGAAGCCATCTATGACTACTCTGATGGGTCAAAGATGGACTGGGTGTAGGGACAGGAGTTTATTCCCAGGAGCTAGGTGTCAATCGGTCCCTTCGCCTGGCAAACCATGCCAGCATATTTCAGGCTGAAGTCCTGATCATATGTGAGGCCTGTAGGATAGAAAATAATAATGCCAAATAACACTCCTAGCTATATCAGCTACTGAAACCAAGTCTAAGGTAATCAAAGAATGCAAGATGGAACTACACTTCGTCAATTTCCATCTATCTTTTCGGGCTTTCCGGCTACAGGAGCGTGGAAGGCAACATCTTTTTTGCATTAGGTCGGGTCAATTTGTATGGGATTCTACGTGTAATTCTAAGCGAATTTTGCGCAGAAACCATGGGTCTAAAATCAATTTGGAGTTTGCCAAAGTGCGAAAATAGCTTTCTTACCATTTTGCTGTAGTGTCGCAAAGAAGTGCTTAAATTTTATATAGAAAATATCCTACAAGGGGTATTTTGGTATGAGGAATCCATTTCTGCACTTATCTTTTTCTTAAAGCTTCAACCAGAGGGCGCAACAATGAAAACTTTCACATTTCCTCCAAATCTATTTTCCCAATTTGGAAAACTCTAAATTGATTTTAGACCCATGGTTTCTTCGGAAAATTTGCTTCGAATTACACGTAGCGTCCTCCTGTGCTATACGCGTGTAGCAAAAAAAATTGGTCCGCCCTAATGTACATATATACATGCATACACTTGTTGTCAGCTGAATAACTTAAGCGACATTTTGACCAGTTTTGTTTATTATTCGTTTGATATTTAGGGCCGTTTTTTACTGTTTTGGCAGTTAACTAGAGGTTTTCAGTACTAAAGTTAAAAGTTAACTGCCGCGTTTGTGTAAACCCCCCACAGTGAAAACGGCACTTAATGTTTATAATTTGTTTTTATAAAAGTTTGGCACATTATATAACCCACAAACCAAAATCAACAAACTTTAACAATTAAATCCAAAAATTTTAAACTTTTTAACCGACTTCCAAAAAAGGAGGAGGTTATCAGTTCGTCGGAATATTTTTTTTATTTTTTTTTTTTTTTTATGTATGTTACCGCATAACTTTGGACCACGTCAACCGCATCGGAAAGGTAGTGTCTCAGAGGTGGTTCTATACTAATCTGGTTAAGATCCGATCATCGGATCATGAGATATATATATATATATTTTTATATGAGAGTTGAAGTCGGTTTTTTTTTGCTAAAAATTACTTGTTATTAAAAATTTTTAGAAAAGATTTAGGTGTGCAGTTTTATAGGTCATTAAGACGCTAGAAAATCGCCTTGATTTTTAATATTTTTTTTTTTTGCTGACGGTGCTGGGCGTATTCTTCCATATAAAAGTAATTGTCGAGCATACTTTATATGGAAGAAAATGCACAACACCGTCAGCCAAAACAAAATTATTAAAAATCATCGGATTTGCTAGCGCTATAAAATTTGCACTTTGACGCACTAAAATTTAATGGGCTATAAAACTGCATACCTAAAAGATTTTCTAAAAATTATTAATAAAAATTTTAAAATTGTTTGGTGTAATTGTTAAAATTTGTTTAATTTTTATAATTTTTGTACGAAGTTTTAAATGTGGATTTATGAAAAAAAAAATTATAAACATGAAATAGACAAAATAAAAATAGCCAAAACTGGTCAAAATGTCACTTAACTTAATCAGCTGACCACAAGGGTATGCATTATAAAAACATAAAGGTGTATGAAACATTGAATTGAAATTTCTCTTGCCATTTTTGACACCTACACACATAATACTTATGTATGTGCCATTTTAAAGTATAAAGATATTCACGTAAAATGTAATTAACGTCCGTGAAGCTTGACTGCAGTTCCGGTGCGTGGGTGCATCGTCGCGTGTCAGCTATGAGTTAGAGTGAAATGCAAATTAGACACGCACATTTTGCTTGCAGCTTATTGCCGCCTTTCTTTTATTTGAATTTTATTTTTCCACGCATTTTTTTTCAAAGCAGACTTCAGTTATTTAGTTAAGTGCCAAAATGTCAAATGAATTTTGGGTGAAGCTTCACTGACTACAAGCAAAATTGTCTGCACTTCTCGCACGGCTGCGTTTGGAGCTTTCTTTCGGCGCATAATTTTACCAATATCACTGCGACTATTTACATATGTACTCTGCAGCCTAACTATATTGTTGCTTTGTTTATTTTTAAATTTTTATATTTTTATTTATGAAAAATATTTACCAAAAGCATTTATTGTGTTTTGGTTAATTTGCATATTTTTCATAACAAAGCTCGACGCCCCTTTCAAGCAAAAATTTTGCTAATTAGAGCGTGTTGAAAACGGTCATTCACCAGCGCGAGTGATAGATTTTGAAACTCATTTGAAATTTTGATAAACGTATATAGTATGTAAATAAAAAAGGAAACAAATTCAATTTAAAACAAGAATTCTAATAAAATCCGTCGCAGCCAAACTAGTTCAGCCAGTTTCGTTAATTAGCTTGACGAGTGCAGTTAGAATTTTAAATAACACCGCCGCGAAATATTCTAAGTATTTTAGCTACATAAATACATACATACATACATACATATCCGTCAACTTAAAATTTTTAATATTTTTTGGTTGCTGCAAAAGAATTTTTGTATTTTATATTTTTTCTAGTCATTCAATTGGGCAAAAGCCAAAGCGACAATTCAATTTAAGCATTTACTTTGATCAACGAATCCGTTTGCGTTTTTGACAGTTAGCTCTCCGCATTGCACGAACCGAACGAGTAAATGGCAAATGGTGACACTTTATGACAGTTCAATTTGACTGCCACTTTAACTTATTCATTATAAATATGAGCACTTTTGCATTCTATTTAAGCAAAATTATCATTGCTTGGCTGCTTGCTGGTCCAATGGTTATGTCAGTGTCAGTGGTGATTGTGCAAATTCTGCAGGACAGTTTAAGAACGAAACTTGAGCAACTGGTTTGTGCTAATAAATTGGAATAACTGTAATTGTTATGGCAATAAAATAAAGGTACGTGGTAATAATATACACACGTAATACCGGCTGTAAGTGCAAGAAACACACCCTAATTTTGTTACATAATCGCTCTGAACGGAAATGCAAACTCGTTCGTCGATTGGTTCTCAGCCAATTATTTCAAGTGCAATTGCCATGAGTAATGAAATTGGAATAAATAGCTTCGAACTGAAGTGTTACATATATATATATATATGTATGGCTATATTTAATAATCATTTGTCTAGCATTTAGCACATTTGCTACATTAATTGCTTATGTAACATATTTGAATATTCATTTATGCAGTTGCAGTCATATTTCAATAACTGTGCATATCCAACTGTATGTATGATTCATTTCATTTTCATTGATTTGACTCAGTGGTTGCGCTTTTTTTTATGAACCATTAATAACTTTGCAAGTTTATTGCTTTAGGGGAACTCAAATTGCTATGTGTGAAGTGTGTGTCAAAGAAGTAGAAAACTCAGAAGCTTAAAGACTGGCTAATGTTTACAGGGTGGTCCCCCTGAACTGCACTTTTTCAGCGAACTTTACTAAATTTGTTATTAAATTTCGAATAATCGCCGATGCTTCTTTTCAAAATTATCGCCTTCTTCATTAATGTATAGCTATCTACTTATGTATGTATGAATATGTAATTAACTTTCTCAATTACTTTCACGCATTCTGGTTCTTATTTTCTATTGTTACCAATTAACAACGGCGCTAAGTATTTGAAATACATGTACGTAAAATACAAATACAAAATATAAAATACGTTTTTGTATTTTTATTTAAATACTTTTTTACAAGAGCATTTTGTATTTATATATTAAATACTTTCTTAAGCAGTATTTGTACGAGTATTTTGTATTTTAAAATGCTCTTTCTATTTTCCATTGTTCGTTATAATATAAAGATTTCCTTTACAACACTGTTATTAAATTTTTTGATACTTGCAAATTTCGAATTATCAAAAACGCAAGCAGGTCATGCCAAGTTCAAATTTGTTGCAAGACCCCAGCTGGTTGTAAATTTACTCATACTCCTCTCTTCACTTTATCATTGCTTTTTGCGCGTACTGAGAAGTGAATAACGAACACATTCAATATCAATACTCAATTGTTTATTTAACAATTTTTTAATATTAACTTGTATTTATAGCTCCCCAAAAACCCCAAGAGAATGGAATGGGGGGACCCATAAAAAGTCATTGGTATTAAAAAATAGTAAATAAACAATTATTAGAAGTCTCCTGAATAGGAGCAGAGTTTTCCTTAACTTTAAAATTATTTCTTAGTTACGGCCTTTTGCATTTTTAGGTGATGATATGTAAATAAAATTTTATAATTTTCTAGGAAAAAAACAAACCCATTTATGCAACTAGAGCGGTAGGCAACCTGATGTTCATATGCGCATGTACATACACACATATGTATGTATGTACTTTCATTAAAAACATTAAAATTTGAACAAAATATTTAACGGTAGATAGAAAAAATGTCTACTGACTTGAAAAAAATGTTAACAGTAAAATCAAGGACACAGACGTAAATCACTCAATTTTTGAATGCGCCACACCAAAACCGTAAATGCATAAACGTTCGTAGATATAATTTAGTAATACAAAGAAAAGGCTGACCAATGCAAATATGCGCGCGTAAATAAAATGCATATATCCCTAACCCATACTGTAGTGTATATGTATGTGTGTATGATATATGTATGTGCGCATAAATGTAACATTCATGTGGTATAAATTTGCAGCCGCCTTTTAACCAATTAGCCGCTGTAGGCTCCAACAACTAATGCAACAAAAAAAAACTACACACAAAAATTTTGTAATAAATAAATAAAGCAACGAACTCGCATTTGATTAGTAAACAAACAAAAAAGAAGTGGAAAAATTTTTATAAATATGTAAGACTATAAAAACACCATACCCAACATTAAGCTGAAAGAAAAAGTGGCAATGCAACTAGCGTTGCAATCGAATTATTTTTGCTAAGTCGCCTAAACCGGCCGACTAGAGGTGTTGAGGCGCGCGCAGGCGTGCGAATGACCAAAAAGCACATTGGCTAGAACCAGAAGTAACGGTGTGGTGGGCCACCGTACTCGGTTGCCAACAGAGTTGTTGTTACACTCTTAGCTAGTGGTGGCAATAAAACGCTACTAACGGTATCATTAGTAAGCGCTCGCACGCTTCACAACTGCCAGCAGCAGCAACGGGTACAGGGGGAAAAAAACACAAATCGCGACTGCTTTAGGAAAAATACTTAATTTAATACAGGCGGCTGTATGTTGGTGTTTGGGTGTGCGAACGCTTTTCCACATCGATTGTTGCGGCCATTGTACTCACTTGCTTTTTGCAATTTATTCTTTTCCCGCTGCATGCAACTACATGCACATATACATTGCATAGCTGCGGGTGTGTCACACACCCACTGTGCAACAATTTCATTATTGCCTTAACCAACTGCCTTTGAAGCAACTACCAACTAATCTATGTAGTATGTTTTGTGTGTACATGCGAGCTTATGCCATTAATATATTGATCAGTGGCTATATGTATGTATGTAGCTTTGTAGGCGAATTTCGTATCTTTATTATAATTCTAATTAGTTCTTTTAGTTGATCTAATTAATATTTTAAGAATTTTAATTAATTGCCAACACCGATTCTAATTAGAAAGGTATTTTATACTCGTTATCTCACTGCAATTTTTATGCTCTACATATATGTATGTAAGTATGTATGTATGCATATGTACCTAAGTGCAATATTGATTTATTTTTTTGTTATTAAGTTACCGCGGAGTTGATACTCGCATGTGCCTTGTGTTGAGCAATTATTTGATTTCACTCTACGATAAGTTTTAATTGAAATTCAATATTGAAACGTGTAATTAAGACGTTTATGTTGGGAATTCAATAATCCGCAAACGTTTTGTTCTTATCTATGGAGTGTCTGAATAAAGGCTGGGCACACACCTTTAAATAAGTTTTCATATTTGTATACATTGTAGGAATTTTTAAAGGAATTTTCAAAGATAACCATTTAGTTTTAAGTAAAAATAATTTATTTTATACAAATTAATAAACATAACTTACTTTCCACCTAATATAGTGACATGTACGGTACGGACAAACTGTAAATATTTACGGGAAATAGTTAAAGTAAATTCGTTGCAGAAGTCCGACTTTTTATGTACTAAATGCAGCTCAAATACTTAACCTAAAAACAAATCACTGAATCAAACTGAAAATTGTTTTAATGAAATTCCATGGAACATCTACAACGAATTAAAACAAAATTAAAAAATGCCAGTCCAAAGTTTCGAAAAAATATTAGCAATTTACATAAAATCCGATTTAAAGTTGTCAAACTAAAATAGTTATGAAATAAGTGAAAAGAGGTGTGCTAATTATTACTACTTGATTTTTATTTTTTCGCTCAAGGATAATAATTATTATTGAGTGTTATTTTTTTAACCTAAGAATAATGATCAAAATTCAAAAACCTCAAAAACTATACCATCGTGATTTCCGCCGTATCCTTTTCAGAGGTGGCGACACCCTAATAAAAGAAATAAGTCACAATTTCAGTAATTTGCGTCTATATAGCTTTTTCAATTTTATAAACAATCATTATTTCTAAGTGGAAATATAAAGCTCAATAATAATTAATAAAAATAAAAATCATAAAAAATTCATTATTTGTGATCGAAAAAATAAAAATGAAATAATAATCATTTCCGTTGAGCGAAAAAATAAAAATCAATAATAATTATTATTTTGAGCGGAAAAATTAAAATCATAAAATAATGATTAAATACTGATTTAATATATTTTACTCATAATGATTACCACCGCTGGTATGCAGCTTAAGGAAGAAACCATTTCTCCAAATATTTATTATCACTCTTGAAGCACAAGCTCTTTACTTCTTTGCTCAAAATAAGATTTTTTTTTGTCAAATAGTTTAGAACGTTACAGATTGCAAGATGAAGTCAATGAAATTCTCCAGTGGTGGAAGAAATAACAGAAACTTTTTATTTTCACCAGTTTTGGCTATATTTCTTTTTTTTATTCGATACTTAATATTTTTTTGTAATACAAGTCTAGCTCATTATATAATAAATTTTGTACAAATATTATAAAAATTCAACAAATTAAATCAGAATCCCCCAAATTTTAAAATGACGTCAGCAAACAAAAAAATATTAAAAATCAACGCGATTTTTTAGCGTCTTGAAATTTGCACTTTAACCTACTTAAACCTTGTGGGCTATAAAACTACATACCTAAAATTTTATTTTAAAATTCCGAATAAAAAGTTTAAAATTTTTGGGTGTAATTGTTAAAGTTTATTGATTTTGTACGAATTTGAAAATGAGGATTTATATGGTGTTGGCTATTTAATGTGCTCGACTTACATAAAAAATACAAACAGTAAATAGACAAGAGAAGACTAGCCAAAACTGGTCAAGATGTGACTATACTTAATCAGCTGACCACAAGTGTATAAATCAAACATTCATTAACATTATTCGAAATATCTGCTGAGTGTGCTGTGATGTTTGCTATTATTTGTTAGGTTCGAGGAGGTTCTCGGTTCAATTTCTGTCTGGCGAAACATATTAAAATTATAATGATAATACAAATTATAATATTAAATTAGTAACTGAGCTAAATTTGAAATTTTAAGTGTCCAGCTCTTCGGAAACTTTGTTAAAAACTGATTGCAAGATTTCACCCAAACTAACATACTTATATACAAAGCAATTTAAAAAAAAAGCTTGTAAAAGGCATGGCGACTGCTGGGTCGAAGATCGATCTGTCTCGGCAGCCAGTTCGAAAACGCCTTATCGAAAAAAAACTTTTCAAGACCGCCCTATTTCCGAATTCAGTTCAAAAACGCGTTAGAAACAAATATGTAACATAATTAAAACGGTTAGAAATGTTTTAAATAGCAATAGAAAAAGTTTTCCATTAAAATTGCAACATGCTCAAACACTATATTTGATTAGCATCAACTTAACTTGAAAGAGGATCAAGTAAAATAATATTAAAAAAAAATTTGACTCAGATGAAACCGTAACTTTTTTTTTCTTCTGATAATTGGGACGTTAATTGTAGACTTAAGATCTTAATGCGTAATGCAAGTCACGTTGCTTATGTAAAACAAAAAAATCGAACAAACATTTACAGCGCTCACGCACAAATCCAGCAATTAGCCGATTGAGAGCCACCACAGCTGCCGGCTGCCATTGAACTTGGGCTGCTGGTTGACCGACAAGCAAAGCAACCGAAAAATAAATTTATTGAAGCAAAAGCTCAATAAACAAATATGTATTGGTCTTTCTGCGTATCGATTTTTATCTTTACAACACAGACAAGTTGCTTATTGCATAGTCATCCCCAAAGAATTCTCGTCTAAATATGCTAGCGCAGACCGTCTTCAGAGCTTCCGTTTACTTGACCGCCAAAAGTGAAGCGGATAAATTTCATTGACTGCATTTAAGCAGAAAATAAATAAATTAAATAGTAAATGAAATGAGCAAATTGTTTGAATGGAGTTGTTAGTGTCTGCACGCGCTACTCAATGACGTTACAGCCAATTTTGGTAGCAAACTCAAGTTGCCTTGCGGTTCAGCTGGCCGCAATTCAAAGTCTCGTACGACGACCAAGATGGCGCTTCTGTGCGCAAGCCTGTTGCCGTTGTTGACTTTACTCCGGTTGCTTGCCGTCCATCCGCCGACATACATAAATCGCAAATGTCATGCTTTTCTGTGGTTAACAACTTCATTTTGGAGCATTCGAAAGAATCTTTCGAGACTGAAACTTTTGTGATTCTGTTGTTTTTTTTTTTTTGTTTTGGCCACGCGCATTTCCGCGCATTGACAAAAAATGGCACTAAAATTGGCAATTTAGCGAATTGACTGTTGTTGACGGCAGGCGACATGATTGACAGTGTTGGCTGAAATCCATACAGCTACAGAAAGTAAACAAAAACAAAATAAAATCACAAAGTAACAAGCAAAAAATACCAATTCATACAGTAAAAAATTTTCGAATTCGAATTATTTTTTCCTAAGATAGTTAGCTCAGATTGTTGCTCCGTTAGTGCTATGTTGCCGTTATGCAGGCCATAAGACCAATGAACAAACGCGTGTATATACATAGTACATACATACATTCATACAAGCTCACATACTATTTAGTTTATACTTGCTGCTCGTTGTTGTGGCATACAAACTGTGAAGTGGTCCATTGAAATTGCAACTATGGACGGCTAAGAGCAACGCCAACAACCAACTATCAGCCAAAATATTTTTTAGTTGTCCAAAACTGGTTTAAAATTCAGTAAAGAAAAAATTTATATTTTAGATCTAATTAATTGCATTCAAGCTAAGCGCTATATAGTTTTTACATTGTGCTTATTGCATTTAACTTTTCTGCTGTGGTATGTAGCTTAATTTGCCAGGAGGCGAGTCATCGTATCCCCATTGGTCTCCAAACATATCTGTGTATACATACTAACTTCATAATAAAGGAAAGAAAAATTATAAATTAAATTCAGTAAAATTATTAATGCCGGCGACCGCTTTGGTGTAGTGGTTAGCAGTGCGCGCTACCATTCCGCAGGGCCTGAATTCGAGCCCAGTTTCAGGCCAACATCAAAAAATAAAAAATAAAACAAGTTTTTTCTAATTGTGGTCGCCCCTCGGCAGGCAATGGCAAACCTCCATATGCCTTAAAAAAACAGCTTCAAATACAGTCGCCGTTCGGAGTCGGTCATACTTAATGTGACCAACCGTACTTCATTCGAAAGTAAAGTACTTTTTTTAGCTATTGTACTTCGTACTTCGCCGTACAGTCAAATGTACTTCTTTGCAATCTTCTGGACGACCGTCGCACGGCCTGGGGGGATACATTCGTGCAAACCCTACAAGTCGTCGGGGACCCATGTACAGTGCTTTGTCCCATAGGCAAAATTAAAATAAAATAAAGTCGGCAAGCGGAATTGTTGCAGCACAAATTGCTATTAGGCTCACGGAAACCGGGTTGTAACACTGTGGAGTTCTGGAGGGCTTTGACTTCGCCCTCAACACAGAGATTTCAGCTCCTCCGAAATGACTCCCAGAAGCTCCTTCTCAACCTATATTCCCTCACGAGAAGACGGATCAAAACCGGACTTCTGCAGCATCTTTCAGGTAGAAATTGCTGTCATCAAGCAAGCGGTAGACTCACTGCTAAACGGTGTGATGGTGCACTCGAAATCAGTAAAGGAATATCTGGCCTTTCTATCAATCGCGTCGGAGTACTTCTTAAAAAATCTAGTGAGGGTGCCGAGTCACTACTCTACTATTTAAATACCTAATAAAATGGCCAAAAGAAAGCGATGCTCATTTTGTGGCATAAAACAAGGAAAAGAGGACGTATATCTGCTGCAGCAAACCTGAAAGGTGCCTAAAAACAAGTTACTTGTGCGATTGGTCATCACGCGGTAAGACAAGGAATTTCAAATCCACACTTTCTTTTAGACTGTCCAACCTTCGCGAGGCTAAGATGAAAGCATTATGGCTCGCACTTCTTAACTACCACTGAGCTCTCAGGGATCGAAATAAGCCGCATTTGAAATTTGGTAATCGGCTCACGGCATATAGCCCACTAAATAAGGGGAATCCGTTCAGTTTTTTCGTGGTATCACAAAGGATAATCTCTTAATTGTCCAAGGGTGTTTCCCTTGGCTGAGGCAACCACTTTAACCTAACCAAACCTAACCTGCACTTCTTTGAGTTATGAAATAGTTGATCACCGTAGCCATACTACATACACCCATATAATATAGGAAGGCAAATCAACTTTTCTGCGCGTATTGCATTAAAAGATTTCCAACAATTCAATTTATAACTCTACCAGCTCTGCCACCGACTTCGTCTGCATGAACATTAAAAATCAAGCAAAAATTTAATAATAAACTTTATATTAAGTATACATATATATTTTAATTCATATCGATCTGTGTCGGCAGTGTTATCTCAGAAAACGCTTTAAGAACGCCCTATTTCAGAATTTTATTGAACAACAAAATCTTTATAATATGTGGTGCGGCTATAATTTTTTCAACCACTGTATGTTCCACCACTAGTTTCATCTAAACTGCTATGCACATTTAAAAGAGTTTGGGAGACTGGTTACATACTTGGATGTTCGAAAGTGTTTTCAAGTGGGTAAAAAAATGGCTTAAATGATGCTTTAAAATCAATACTCCCAGAGCCTTTGTCGTTACTATTACTTATCAATACCACAAGCCGCTAGTCATCGGCTTTGGTCGTTGTTACGATTCCGATCCTGATGGGCTTTTTGGGCTGGTTTCTCTAACTCAACTTAACTTAGTTTAGACATTTTTTGGACTTAGTCAAGAATAGGCTGATTAAAAAGTAGGTTAACCTCAGCCAAAAGTTAGTCTACTTCTTAGGCAGTCTGCACACGGTTTGTATAGCTTTAGACGCGTATAAAATTTTTTATGCAGCACCGATTCCTCTACCCCTCAAGATCTGCACACGAAGGAACTTCAAAGCGTCAAAGTATCAGGCAAAAAATGTTAAGTGATGCAAAATTATTATTTCTTTAATTAATTTTCAGTTATTTTTCTATTATTTGCACGGATTTTATTGTTTTATCGTTTTTTTTTTTTAATGAAATGCATGCACGCGGAAAATTGTAAACAAACTTCTTCTTCTTTCTCTTTTCTAAGCGTACGTACGCCTAGCTACCAACACTGCTGTACGCCAAGCGATTTGCAGCTAGCTTCCTTTGACGAATTCGTGAAGCTGGGGACTCGTATACAGCCCTTCATTTAAATGTACGTGTGCGGCATCAAAGCGTACAACTTTCGTATGTAGCATCTAATACGCGTCTAAAGCTATACGACCCATGTGCAGACTGCCTTAATCAGCTTATTCTTGACTAAGTCCAAAAAATAGCTAAACTAAGTTCAGTTGAGGGGGAAAAACGAGCCCTAACTGTTTAAAAATTGCCCAACCGTTCAAACGGTATTCGCATCCTCATGTCTTATTTTTCAAACTAAATTATTGCAAGCATAAAAGCGCTCTTCCTTCCAACCTTCAATGTTGAAATTTATGCAACACGTGCCACGCAGACTGGCATACAGACAAAACGTGTAGCCGAAAGTGGACCAACGCTGTCGTAGAGTGTAGGAGATGAGTAGCCACACGAACAGACAGTCATACAGGCAGAGTAGCTGGGGCAACCAGCAAGCAAAGAAACAGCATATATATGTATTAAGCCGAGACTGCCAAAACTTTAGCACGTCCGTGTTTTTCCAAGTGCTTGCATGAATTGTTAGATAGTTGAATCCATTACCGCTAATTAGCATAAATCGTTTCGACGCGCTGCACGACTCGTGCCAGTAAGAGCTGAGCTAAACATTTATGTACATACATACATATGTCAGGTGATAGGCATGCGGCATGGCGACTGGCAGGGATCTGCGTATATTAATATATGGATTTTGTTGTTGAAAGAGATGGGCTAGCACGCGCTTAACGTCGGCTAGTTGTTATTTGCAGCAATTTGTTGCAGGAGCGGCATACCTCTGGTGTAAAAACAAGAAGTGCAAGCGCTTATGTTCACTTGTAACACTTTTATTCATAAACCTAAATGCCTAATGTCTATAATAAATTTATATTATCAAATTAACTCATATCCGTTGCACTAACATTACTTCTTGTTTGTTACTTTTCCTTACAGATGAAGTCGTTGGCCTTGCACTTTATTTCGTTACTTCCGTTGCTGCCGCTGTTGTTGTTGTTGCTATTATCGCAACACACAAGCGCTGACACGCTACAGCCAAAAACAATGTATGCGTCGGCGGAGCTAGAGAAGTCAACTTCCGCGCACATGGGTAAACGTACCACGTCAACAACAACACAACAGCCACCATCGTTACGTGCGCCACGATTAATGCGCACACCGCGACCAACCACAGTGATGACGCATCCAACAACAAGAGCGCCAGCAACAGCAACAGCAAGAACTACAACTACAACTAAAACGGTGGCGCTAACCACGCCAAGGCAGCCGACACAAACACATACAGCTCGCCGTCTGCCGCGCGGCTCTAAAGAAAATACCGCCGCGGCCCCTACTACGGCTTGGCTGGCGCGCACTGCTGATAGAAGAAGCACACCGACGAATGTGCGCCAAAATCGTAGCTATTTGAGCGCCGCTGCAGCACAAAATTCTCAAACAAGCGGTGCGGATGCGGTGGTAGCGAACACCGCCGATAGGAGTGCTGTTGCCAGTAAAATCAACAAACAAATTGACAACAGCCAAATAAAGCGCGTGACACAATACAATAACAAAAACAATAGCAATAGCAGCGCAGATAAAAACAATAAATACAACAACGACAATCAACAAAATGCCACCATCAAAGCAGCGCGCACGAGCGCAACCGTTAAGGCAGCACGAATATCGGCAATGCCGCCATCAACAGCTTCATTGTCGCCATCTGTGACGTCTGCAACGGTGGCTACGCTGAACACTCATCGTCACGATGGCGTTTCGCGTCAAGCGTCATCAATAGTTTCCGCGCCAAACGATGCGGTGACGAATCAACACAATCAACCACTCCTGCAACGCCAGTCAAAACAAATCGCCACCTTTGCGGTGCAAAGTAACGTGCAACGCGCGACGCCAGCACAGCAGCAGCAGATAGACAACAATGGCGGCGGCGGTGGCGGTGGCGTCGGCGATGTCGGAAAGGCGAATTCAACGCGTCTGCCACAAACACCAAAAACGTGAGTTACCATTTTAGACATTTTTATTTAGTAAACCAGCATACGAAGCGCCGCGGCCAAGTGATTGGCGATTGGCGATTTACGATGCGCATTTCGCGATTTACTGCCTACATATTTTCATTGTTTTTGTTGCACATGATTTGTAATAATGGTGGGTAGTTGAGGCTATTGTGGGTCAAGCACTAGCGTTGTAAATGGTTAAACACAAACTTAACGCTTTAATGATCAGCTTCAGTTCCGGGATTTAAGGAGAGATAAAGCAGTCGTTTCGGTACCGAAGCCGCAGCTAAATAAGCGGGGCGTGGCGTGTAATCAAAGGAGTGGTCTAATCGGGAATGAAGTAATTACCCTGTCGAATATGTACTAATGTAGTTAATATATATAATAGCGGATAATATAAATACCCCCAGACGGAAATTACATTTGACGTAAACTTGTCTGAAAAGTTCGCTCCTTAATCCTTCTTTTCTTTAAATATGTGGCACTACAACTTCGCCAATTGCCTCTCTCTTTTGCGGGGTTGTGTCAATTGTGCATCCCAAGTGCTGACAGATCGTTCTGCACCTGGTCCTTCCAGGTATTCGTGGGCGTGGTTTCTTTCGCTGGCCACCCATGGGCGCCTAGTCGAAAGACTTTTGACCGTAGTATCGTCATCCATACGTACAGTTATATGCGCTTACCTATGTCCATGTCATTAGAAAGCTTGTACCGTTCGTCATTCCATCTTCTTCATCTAGATCATGCGTAGAATAGTTCTTTCGGGGGCCCCAAAGCCTTCTCATCCTTCTGCGACATCGTCCATGTTTCTGCGCTACATAAAAGAACGGACATGATGAGAGATTTGTAGAACATAAATTTTGCTCTGATTTTCAATTACCTATCGAGCAAAAACAGCTTCTGTTGGCAACCCTTAAATGCCCAATAATTTTTACATGCTAGTCGCTCGATCTCCTGTGTTACTATGACCTGCGATGGAAGTAATTTTATTTTTTATCTCAAAACATGTTTTCGAATTAGCTACATAGTATCGGAGACTAGTTCATCCGCCATGTCGACGTTGGTGTCGCACAGTGCATAATTTGAGCGATTTAAGGGAAGGAAAATCGAAAACTGGAAGCGGGAAAAATACCATAATGCACAAATGGATGTCTGAAAGAAAATCGATCCTCGATTGTTTGAAGATCGCTTTGTAGAATGCTGTGCTTGTAAAAACATGTCCGTTTTTGTGAACACTAATCGTCCGTTTTCCAGCCTTCATCCAATCAGGGGTCATATTCCTCTCATTTTTGGAGGAAAATACGATCTTTTCATTTCAACTTCGCAAACGTCATCCTTAAATATCATTTGCTTTTCTTTAGATTTTGATTAGTATGTTAGGTTAGGTTAGGAGGGCGTGTGTGGAGACGGAATTGTCCATTGTGACTGCCCTATTTAATTGAGTGTCAGGAGAAGACAAGTACCTATAATCAAAAGAGTATAGAGAGACGGAGAGAAGTGCTTGAGGCGATTCGTCGGTAGACCTGGACATCCACACAGAAAGTGGTCAATTGACTCGTCCTGATCCTCATCATGGCAGCCTCTGCAGAGAGTACTTGTTGGTATTCTCCACCGTTAAAGCATTGGTGCTATATCACAGTGTTCTGTGATGACGCCGGTAAGGATTCTTACCGCAGACCTATTGAGTTTCAGTGTTTTCCTTGTCTTGTGGCCTCACAGTCTTCCCGTTTGTTACACAACTAATTCGTCAAAGCCACGGTGTATTCATTAATTTTCCTAGCGTGATCACTAAACGGTGGTAGTACGGAGCTATCCGCTTCTTCTGTTGGCATCTCTCAGCCGCATCTGTCCATCTCATCAGCCGACGACTCATTCCCTTCAATGTTGCCATGTCCGGGGACCCAGCATAGAGTGACGTTGGTACGGCTCAGTGACGCCAGCGTGGTGCGACATTTCCATACAATTCCCGCTTTCACTATTTACATCCTACTGCCAGAGTGCTGCTTGACTGTCGACGAAAATAGTCTTTGTCTCCTGGAACTCTACTACTAAGTAAAACACTAGCCGCCCCCTCTATAGCTTAGATCTCTGCTTGGTAGACACTGTAGTCGTTCGGTAGACGAAAGGACCGGTTGATCTACAGGTCCTTCGAGTAGACACCGGCTCCGGTTCCTTGTTCCATCTTTGAACCGTCAGTGTAGATGGATATACCGCCCTCTGCTACTGGCAGTCCTGCGTCCCATTCTTCTCTAGTCGGGAACCTAATGGGTATCTTCGTATTTAAGTCCCAAACAGGCGTAATATAATATGCCAAAACATGCGAGTCTTTGCACTTTTCCTATTATTTTTGTGTTACTCCCTTTGTCTAGAGCCTTCTACCTTACAAAGGACCCGTGGATTGCAATTGGGCTGACTTACTAAGCTCAATATAAATCATTTTCCCCAAACCCCATTTTAGTCATCACAACTTTTTTTTGACAATTCACAATTTAAATAATCCTTACGCTATTAAATATTGTCAGGAAACTTTCACTGGCTATTATACGCTAATTAAAAAACTTATATTGCAAACAATGCACATATGTTATACCAATTACCATTTACAATAACCTTTTCTTCACCTTTGACTATTTCTTAAGGCCGCGCATGATACAACGACTCGTAGCGGGTCACATACAAAACTCCGAGGGCCGTTCGACATTTCAAGTCTCCGCCGTCACAGCTAACAGCACTATCTCTAATTCAACAACAACCCACAAGCCTACATATCAATATGTACGCTCCAAGGGAGGACAATTAACTATGAGCAGTACCTATCGTTTGGCTAAGGTGAGCACAACTCCTGCAGCAACAACAAATACAGCAACGACCACAACTGCAAAGCCTTTTTACTTGAGAAGAGATCACGATGACGATGAGGCGTTACTGGAAGATGCCGAAGAATTCAGTAATTGGGATAATGGTATCTTGCGACTTAGCGCCGGCTCTGGAAAGGAGAACACAGTCAAATCGAAGAAGAACAAAGATGAATCGAAGAAAACACTTTCCGATCAAGTGCGTGACGGCAAGTATGGTTTGATTGAAAAAGAGCTATTTCGTCGTCCACCCAAACGGCCTGGTGTAATTAGTTACTTGCCGAATAAGGAGACGCCCATAGATAATGAACGCACCTTTGGTGGCCTCAATGAAGAGGATATCTGGTTGGCTGAAGATCATTTGCTTGTGATCAAGGGTGGTAATCTCAATGAGGGCGAACCGGATGAACCGTGGCCGCCCATCGATGATTACGATGCGCCCGGTAGGCAAATCAAATTGCCGCCGAACCCGAAAGTGCCGCCACCATTTCCTGTCCAGCTCGAAGAGAATGGCCCGCTACAGTTTATCGGAAATAATAAATTCACGGTCGTCTATCCGGTCGCTAACGAATCGATACCAGTTTATCCCGCCGGCCCGGAAGCCAACTACGCATCGTCCGAAGGTGATAGTGACAACGAGAAGAATCTTCTTACCCGGCCGGGATCGTCTCAAGATGCTGCACAAGGCGACCCGGGTTACCTCTACCCGGCGCCCTACCCGCCGTGGCTCTATCACAACCAAACGTTTGTCAATCCGTTCCTGAGCAATGCGCGGCCCATCACATTCCCCAATTTGGGTCCTTTCCCACTTGGACGAAACGGTTCGTTGGATAACTCGAATGGCACTGACTACTTCGACGAAGATGATCCATCCTTGTATTACCCACCTGCATACACTTTTGTTTACAAGAGTAATTACAGCAATCCGGTGCCGCCGGGACCACTTGTGCCGGGTATTGTGTTGCCACCGCCTGCTAATCAATTCAGCCGTCTGGAAAAGTTAGAGAAAGTACATACAACGAATACGCCTCCACCACCCAGGCATCGTGGTTATGGTACGCCTTCTACAAGTACTTCAAGCACAACAACTACCACGCCCACCACCACTTCAACAACAACAACAACAAGCACCTCGACAACAACTCAGGCGCCATATCGACCGCAAGTCATCACGAAAATACATCAATATTCGCCAAAAACTATTATCATTACACCAGAGCCGCCGCATGCGGTGCCACCGAGCAAGCTGCCACCTCCACCGGCACCTTCCCCAACCGCAGCTCCACCCGAGGTCATCCAATCCATACCCGTGCCAGTTGCTGTGCACATACCCATCTTTCCCTCCAACAAATATCCACAGCCGCGACCAAATGCCATCGCGTTTGAAGGTACAACGCCACGCAACAACCAGGACACACTCTCGAAATCCAATCCTATTTACTATGAATACTTTGAAGCTAAACGTCAACCTGGTAGTGTTACTACGAATGTTATTGACGATTTTCTCGCCACAACAGAGAAGCCTATGCGGGCTAAGCCGATAAAGCTGTATGCGACCAGTAAGCGACCATTCAAATCACAGCCGCAGAACCAACGTAACTACTTGCCACCACAGCTGCAGCCACAACGACAATACTTGCCACAAAATGTGGTCTATATCACACCCAAACCGGAGGCGGTGCGCTATAAACGACCACCACCGCCGCCACCGCCTGTAGAAGGGCCAGTCTACAAGCCACGCCCACTGGAGAATTTCGAACAAGAGGTGAATGCGATACGCGAAACGCTGCGCTACTACCAGAATCAACAATTGCGTGACAACAGTATACCGCGCACACCCAAAGCCAAGCCAATATACGAGTTCAGTTTCGACGCATCCAAAAACTTGGAACCTGCTCAACCAACGCCGAACGCGGGTGACTTTCAACCGCCAGCAGAATATGACGAAGCGCCCTTCAAGCCAATGGTCACCTACAGTCCACCTGTGGACGATGAGAACTCATTCCATGCAATTGACGTAGAGAAGTCGAATGCTAACCGTCAGCAAGAGGAGCCATATCCACAAAAACAGCAACAGCGTTATCAC
Organism: Rhagoletis zephyria; assembly: GCF_001687245.7. Taxonomy (NCBI): domain Eukaryota; kingdom Metazoa; phylum Arthropoda; class Insecta; order Diptera; family Tephritidae; genus Rhagoletis; species Rhagoletis zephyria. The sequence continues at coordinate 15,734 of NW_016159778.1, read as the reverse complement.
TCAACCACCACGCTAGTGCCGGTGCAACCCGATACGCCATATCAGCAGCAGCAATCACCGCCAGTTGCGCAAGGTCGTCCGAAAAAGCTACGTCTAGGTGCGAAGTATTTACAACAAACGCCTGTGGCACCTGAATATCGCTCGGCAGACCAGGAGCTGCCGCAATATCCGAGCACACCGCGCACGCATATCGCTACCCAAACGCCATGGGTCTCGATAAACCAACAGCAAGAGTTGAGTGAATACGCTCCACCACCGGCGCCGCAACAGCCGCCACCTCAATATCAACGTATAGAGCGTCCGCCGCCGGGCATTTCACCCAAGCAGCGTGGATTCAGCGGCTACTACTATGGCGGCCCAACGCTGCATGCGCGTCAAAATAATCGCTTCTATGAAGAACCGTTCCAGCAAATAAATGCGCGACGCATAGTCAATTATCGGCAACCACCACCACCATCGCCGCCACAGTCCAACTACCAGCAACAACAACAGCAGCAGCAACAGCCACCGCAAACCGTTTGGAGTTTAGAGAATGACACTTACGTAAACTACGCACCAAATCGGCCTCCGCTCAATCCCGACGCCGAGTTTATTGATCCCTACCAGCCGGCTTTGACGCTAAACCCCTACGCCGCCGCGCAACTACAACGTTATAACGCGCCGCAACCGCAGCCGCCACCACTTTCCCACCAATCACAGTACTACGCGCCACAACAACAATTAGCGCCGCAACGTCAATATCAACCACAACAAATACCATTGCATCGTGATATACTCGTGAACTACCGGCAACCGTTGCCACCCATCAATCCGGACAGTGAATATATTTCGCATCCGCAGGTGGTGCGACCGCAGGTCTATTCGCCCATTTATCGGCCGAACGCCTACCAACGTTTGCCGCCACAATTGCCACAGCTAACCGTGACAGGCGAGCAGGATGGGCTCTACTACATAGCACCGAAATATAGGCGATCTAACAATGACAATGACAACGGTAGCAACAGCAGCAATAAAAATAATAATGACGATATTAGTGATGGCAGTCAAAGTAATGACGGCGACAGTGACAGTGACAGTAAAACGAATGCCAACACAAATGCTTCAGCGCGTGATGGCAGTAACAGCAGCAATGGCAAGAAGTAAAGCGCGCGCGTTGCAGCCATGTTAGGGGAAAAAACCAATAAATATCGTAGGCGGCAAACAAGCTAGACGTGTGGTTGTGAAAAGGTGGTTGTGCTTCACTGAGAGCTTTGTTTGATTGAGTGCTGCTGAATTTGATGAGCATTATCGTTTTTGGGCAGTCGCACCTCTTCAATGGGCATGGTAAACATACGTATGTATGTGTGTATGCATCTATGCTTGGCCGCCTGCCTTCTTGCCGAGTGGTCATTAGTGTTATTTATGTAAGTAAATTGTATCAACAGCAGTAAGGCCATGGCAGTTAAGTAGTATACGGCATGTGATTACGCTAATACATAAATAGGCATAAGGAGTACTAAGGTAAAGTAGCATAACTAATAATAAATTTAACTAATAATATTTCTTAGTATTACCGAAATTACTTTTTATTAATAGTCATTGAAATGTTCTTAAGTATTCGTGAAACCTTTAATGATTTTAGTGTTGGTGCACAGCAAATCAGCAAACATAAAATAAAAAAAAATATACTTAGCTGATGCCGCCGTCTTTTTACCATTAACAAAATCGTTCTCCTTGTTCAAACTATCAGAACTAACTCCTTTTTTTAATACTCAAATACCTATATACGGTGGCGAAACTTAAAATGGGGAATAGGCATTTTAGTACCTAAGGGCCGTTTTCTAATGTAAGCAGTAAAGTTGCCTTTACTAACAGTTTTACTAAATTGTTCCTCACTTTAAAGTGTTTTCGTTTTCTTATCGTACCGGTAAAAATAAATTTGTTATTCCGTAGAGTGAAAGATCACTACAATTCCGAGAGTGAAACTTCACTACATTCGTCATAAAATTTCAAAGGTTGGCAATGCAACATAAGCAAATATAGAGCAAGAGTTAGCAAAAACCAAAACCTTGATGAAAATATCTAATATAACTAACTCATGAACCAAAACCAAACCAAAATTTAACGTTGGGTACAAATTTTTAAAGGTTGCATCGGGTGAGCAACAATTTATCGATTCGAGAAACTAATGCGCTGATGAGAAAACGAAAACTCATATATCGACACGATAGAGTGGCCGGTAATCTAAAGGTTAGATGAGAAAACGGCCCTAAGTATCGGCTATTTTTCTTTGTTTAAAAACTTTTTATGTTTTTTCATCAAAATATATCTTCATATCTAAAAAAAAAACATATAAATCAAAATTTTAGACTTTATAAAACTTTTATAAAAACTCGATTTAACAACTGTTAATCGACATTTGAAACTTTTTAATAAAATTTTTTAAATTTAATAATTTTAAATTTTTTTGAGAACGCAGTTGTATAGCCAATTAAATTTTAGTAAAGTGCCAGATTGAAGTAGCTAGGACTTACCGTTGATTTTTACAAATTATATTCGACAATTTTTTTTTTGTATGGAGAAAATGGGCAACACCTTCCACTAACAAAATTGCCAAAAATCAACGGTAAGTCCTAGCTACTTCCACCTTGCACTTTATTTTACCGAAATTGAATGAGCTACAAAACTGCATACTCAGAAAGTTTCTAAGAAATCTAATTAAAAACCTAAAAATTTGTATGAATCTTTTCCTAATTATTGTACAAAGTTTAGATAACGAGCTATACTTAAATAAAAAAAAAATTTAAACATTAAATAAACGAAATTAAAATAGCCAAAGATTGCTAAAATGTATCTTCCCTATTTCTATTTTCGCCACTGTATATGCAAATTTTTCGCTCCGATTCTAAGTTGCATTAATCTTTATTGTGAGCTCCTTTCAGGCATACGAGTAGAAAATAAACTAGCAATCCGGCAGACACGGAATCATCCGTATTTAATTGTAAAATAATTTTGCTTTCTGTTCCGCAAAATGAAAGACCTTTCGTGCCGATATTTCATTGAACGAGATTTCTTTTTTAGGTTCTTAAAACTTGATTTCCTAGTTCAAATGTCTGTGGAAATTACGCCGATACTATGTGCTATGTATATTTATGGAATATAAATTACATAACTTAAGTATGCTTAAACCAGGTTCCGAAAATAATCATTAAATACCAAGATTTTTATACTTTGCTATCGTCAGAGAAAATTTTCCCGTTGGATAAAAAAAAAATATTATATTTTTTCTTTTTTGTATGTAATGAATTTTAAAAAGTTTTACGTAAACATATTTTTTTTGCTGTTAAAAATTTACTTTGTATTTCGTTTTTAACGTCAACGTAATTTTTTATTCAGCGAGACCTTCAAAACTACCTTTCGATGTAAAATTTTAGATTTTCTCTCTTCTTTCACCTAAAAAAAGCATAAGAAAGTACTTTTTAAAAAAGCTGCAAATGTGTTTTTCGGTTCTTGCTAGCCTTGAAATGGTCTAAATGTTTTTAAAAAGTTCATTGCATACACTTTTCAGGTCAAAAAAGGAAAAACAATTTAAAACTCCCTATTTTTAAAGGTCAATGTAGTATTTTTTTTCTCCATTTTTCTCCTAAGGTACCTTTTTTCATAAATTCGCCACCTCAAAAGCTTAACAATACTGTTAAATTTATTTCGAAAGCTGCTCCCGTTCTTGAGATATTCGATTTTTTAGCAAAAAAGGTACTTTTGAAAATTTTTAATTTTAATACTAATTGGGGACTAGAAATGTCAAGCAAAGAAAGGATATATATATACATATACATATTTTACTAATATTTTGCCTTTCTAGCAAAATTTTATGGAACTTTAATTTAAAAAAAAGTAGTCCTCCACAAAAATTACTTTATATTCAATACGATTACCACTAGCAGTTTGCTTGAGTTTAAAAACCTTTTTCCCAAAAACTATTGTAAAAAAAGTTTGCCAAATTAAAAAAAAAAATAAAAATATTGTCTAACGATTTTAGTCAATTCATTTAATATTACTTTCATAATCATACAACTTTTTGGCAATTCTTTTCATAAATATGATTTCAGATCGTTTTCAAGGGCATGCAAAACGCAGTTAAAATTCTGCTTATAGTCAAGTCTAACTAGTGACTACTACGCGAATGCTGGTGTTACATGTACATATGTACGCATATATTTATTTACATACATTCATATGTATGTAGAATTAGAACTAGCGTTGATAATGAATATACATATGTACACTTCCGTGCACTTGAATATGGAAAAAAAATTGAATTTTTTTCCTGAGCTATTTTTCTTTTATGTATAAAATACAGATCTTTCTCTAACAAACACCAAATAATCGAAATTTTCGAAATTGTTTCCCTATTCAAGTGCGTGCGGTGTATATATGTAGTTATAAAATTATTACAGGGTATGTTAATAATTAATTAATTATTTTAAAATATCTCTTTAGTTAACATCCTTAATGAATACTAAAGTTCTAACAAAAATTCTTAAAATTTTTACAACTTTCTTGTAAGATTCATTAAATTAATGAAAATACCCATACAATATAAAATGTAAGACAACCTCAATTATACCGATTGGAAAAAAGATTTGAAAATTTTGTAAATAAAAGTAAATAAATAAAAATTACTACTCGCTAATAATTAATATTTAAACAAAAACAAAAAATAAATTTACTAGAAAAAATTGCTAAGAATTTATTGATAAATAATTGCACTAAACTAAATATTAATTTAGTGTTAACAGTTAAGTGATTTATAAGCAAGCCTAAATAATATATATATTTAACTCAGCCATAACTGTAACGATTTTCAGTTGTAAAAAAGCATTGGTCAACTATGTAGGAGAAAAAATTTAACGAAAACGAAAGTGTTATGCTATATTTATATTAAAATATATTAAAATTAAAAGTTTATAAGTATATTGTCCTTATCGCCAGCAAAACTATTTTTAATTTATAGTTTAATAAGTTAATTTATATTACGAAGAAACGATCTGCGAAACGTATAGTTATATACAAAAACTTTTATTCAATCATTCGAAAATCAGACGAATAAAAAATTACTAAAATTTACGAAAGGCTTTCTTTACTCTCTATTGCCTGCTTATATAAATCAGGTAAGTGCTTATACTACATATATTTATAAATCGTATATGTATATAATATTAAACAGTTGAATTGATATAGGTAAATATGTTCGCTAATTTGTACATAATTGTACACAAACACCAGAAAGTCAATCAGGCAGGTCCTGCAATGCAAATCAATTCCGATTCATCGAATTTTAGTTCGGTTGTAAGGAGTGGTGCTAACATGCGCTTCAGCAGAGCAACCGACGACTGATTAAGGCATCAATAAACCTTATACTTGTATATTGTATGTATGTATACATGCGCACTGTTCAAACATAACCTTCGGCCAAATACAAAACTACTAAAGACAAAGGGCCAACAAGACGATATGTATAAAAAATACGAAATTTATGGATTTTCAAGATAGCTATGAAGGAAAAAAGTCGTACGACCGGTGCATTTGTGCTTCAAAAAATTAACTCAATCATATCTTCGTTAAAAATGCGAAGATCTCAAAGACCAGGAAATGGATTTAAAGAGCATGCGTGCAGCTGTCTAGCAAAATTAATAGGTATTCCGTAAGAACAAATTTTATACAGTTTTTTAAGTCTGAAACAAAATTTTATTGTCCAACTTTTTACATTTTCATCGATAAAATTTGAGTTTTTTAATTTTTGTAAAACTCGATGGATAAATATGAATCATTAAGAGAATTCTGAATAAAATCTAAAAGAAATGTAGGCAAAGAATGCGCAGTAAAATTTCCAAAAATCGTCAAAGTAAGACATAACACTGTGCAGTTGTGTCCGCATCAATATATTTCGCTTTGAAAAAAGTCGTACGACCGGTGCATTTTTGTTTAAAAAAATTAACTCAATCATATCTTCGTTAAAAATGCGAAGATCTCAAAGACTAGGATATGGATTTAAAGAGCATGCGTGCAGCTGTCTAGCAAAATTAATAGGTATTCCGTAAGAACAAATTTTATACAGTTTTTTAAGTCTGAAACAAAATTTTATTGTCCAACTTTTTACATTTTCATCGATAAAATTTGAGTTTTTTAATTTTTGTAAAACTCGATGGATAAATATGAATCATTAAGAGAATTCTGAATAAAATCTAAAAGAAATGTAGGCAAAGAATGCGCAGTAAAATTTCCAAAAATCGTCAAAGTAAGACATAACACTGTGCAGTTGTGTCCGCATC